>NC_133617.1:722008962-722251462 GCF_048593235.1 Sminthopsis crassicaudata
AATGGGATCTAGATACATATTTAGCTTTAGGAGAAATTTCATTATGGTGCTAGTATTTTTTTTTTCTATAACAGTAGTACACTTATTTCCATTTTGGGGGGAATTAAACTTATGATTTCACTGGTTTAAGGAGTTCCTCCTTAGGAAAATTCCCTCCCTTTATTTACAGGAGGAATGTTCGGTTGCAGATATTACTATTTTACTTATTACTATTAAATGTTTTTGCTTTGAACTAATTGAAAAAAAACAAACAAACACCGATAAGGGCTTATAAGTGGCTGTGAACCCATAAAGTAGCATGAACCTAGTTACTCTGGGGACTCTATATGTTAGAAAGGAGGTGGGCCAGGTGCAAGGACAGGGTGGTACATTGTGGGTGCTGGTTTCTACAATCCTGGTTGGAACCTGCTCTGCAACCTTTAGTTTTAGAAAATTCTCAAGAAGCCCTGAGGAATAGGTGATTTATTGAGAAGCACAAAGCCACCATATGTTAGATGTAGAACTAGGTGCTCCTCACTTCCATCATTGCTACCCTGTCCATCCCACCAGTATTTCTTTTACTAATCAAACAAAACAGCTATTTATAAAACCCTCATTTTAGAAGCATGGTCCCTTCAATTAAAAGGACATTTGGGAATAATAAGGATAAGAAAATGACATCTTTTAAATTTATAGAGTGCTCTCAAATTTTCAAAGCACTTTCTATAAGAATAAATCTTTACATTTTAGAGATGAATAAGTGAAGTTTCAAAGAGGAAAAATGATTCAATTATGGTCATTATAGAAAGTATCAACATTAAAAATTAGACTCCACTTCACTCTTTCCTTGAGACCACAGAATGACTGAATCACAAATCAAACTCAGGAAGGACTTTAGTGGTCCTTTTGTCCAGTCATCGAGACAAATGGTCATCCGGCCTGTTCCTGAAGATCTTCAGTGAGGGGACAGTTACTCTTTCCCTTTGGAGCTAATTCTCCAAAACTGAGATCCTGATTGGAAGGGATTGAAAAATTATTCAAATGTCTATATACTGCTTCGTTAATATTTTTGGTTGATTGCTTTTAACTACTCTTAGTGGCTGCCCCAAATGACTGAAATCCATAGATCACTCAAATCTCTAGTGTTTCAGATTTAACTTCTTTCCTGGCTCCCCAGCATTCCTACTATAGAGTTGCCAAGAAGTAGCTAACAGTTAAATTGGCATCTTTTCTTTCATCTCAAATCTCTGTGGTGATACTGAGCTGGGGAATAGCTGAACTGCAGGCAGCTTTTGGGGGCAAAGAAAAGCACCGTTTCCTGAATTTGGAATTCAGGGACCGGGGAATGCTTGAATTGGGTTATCTGGCCATCCACCTAGGATTTTTGACAGGTTTGTACTCAGCAAGACTTCTGGGTTGGTTGACTGAGCCATTATTAACTGAGCCCCAGGCAGTGTAACAAATAACCTGCTCAAACCAGCAGACCTGTTTTTAATAGGAGAAGGTAGGATGATTTAATTATGAAGCTTGTATGTTGGCACCGAATGCTGGCTCTGAGTTAGTGTTCGAGGAATGTGGAGTAGAAATTGCAAATGAAATTCTACAACTCTTTCCCCCACTGATCTCAAGCATTTCCACCAAGAATGTCGTGGTGGATTTCCTGGACACCAGTCAGAGCTTGACTTCCTGGGGTTTTACTCAAAAGCACTGGGTGTTTTTATAGGAAACGTGACAGCATCCTCCAGAATAGGATACTGTAAGTTATGGTGGTTGGAAAGGTTTCCCTCAAAATGCCACAGAAGTGCTGCAATGCACAACCATTGCAAACCTTTGCTGCACACAAGCATTGCAAATAATAGAACAATCAACCAGCATGTCATTTAAGGAGCATGGATTAACATGTTTTCTGTGTTCCAGGCATTGGACTAGAAGCTGTGGAAGCAAAAGACAAACAAGAAACTTATTGCCTTCAAGGAACTTGCATTCTAATGGGGGAGACAACATGCACAAACATGGGGAAATATAATACACACATAGAGTAGATAGAAGGTAGCCTTAGGGGGATGGCTCTAGAATCCTCCCAGAGAAGGGATTGGGGAAGACCTGAGTCCATTTGACCTGAATCTTAAAGGAAATCAGAAATTTTAAGAGGAGGAGGTAAACAGGGAGAGGATTTTTTCCCTCCTTAAAAAAAAATCACTATTTCAGAAGTCTAATGTGACATGTAATGCACATGTGATAGATGGATAGATGGTAACCTTTGCTTACCTCAGTTTCCTCATCTCTAAAACAGGAATATTAAAAACCCCTACTTCTGGATTTGTTGTGAGGATAAAACGAGATAATATTGGTAAAGTGTTTGAAACAATACCTATATACATAGGGTATATATAGTAGATTAAACACAGATAATTATCACTATTGTTATTATTACTAATTATTTTTGTTATTTTATAAATGAAGACATTGTCCTAATTGAATCCAGCTTCCTTGTCTATAATATATATTCTGTAGGGCATTGTGGAGGAATAGCTGATTAACAATGTAAAAAGGAACTAGAAATATGAGTAGCATATATAGGCTTAATAATTAGTCAATCAATAAACATTTATTAAATGCCTACTGTGTGCTAGCCTCTGTGCTAAGTGCTAGGAATACCAAAAGATGCAAAAGACATCAAGGAGCTTACATTTTAATGGGGGAGATAACAAGAAACAAATATTTACAAATAAGTAATACATACAGGATAGCAATAATTAACAGAGGGAAGGCACTGAAATTAAGAGCGCCTAGGAAGACTTCCTATAGAAGGAAGGATTTTAGTTGGAACTTAAAAGAAGCCAGGGAAGTGAGTTGGTGGAAAAGAGGAGGGAGTATATTCTATGCATAAGGAATAGGCAGAGAAAATTTCCACAGCATATATATATATATATATATATATATATATATATATATATATATATATATATATATAAGAAAACTGGAAAGTTATGAAGGGGGTATGTAACAGAGACCTTTGAAAGCCTGGAGGTAATAGGGAGTCATTACAGTTCATTGAGTGGGAGAGGATGACATGATGGATTTCGGGAAAATCACTTTAGTGGATGTATAGAGAATAACTTGGAGTAGGGAGAGACCTGACCCATGCAGACCTGCCAGCATCTATTGCAATAACTTAGGCGTGAGGTGATGAGGGTCTGCTTAGAGTGAAGGAATATTTAGCATAAAGAGGTACTGAATTTGGGATGTACATATATTGACATATAGTATTATCTTGCAATTGATACTATATTGACACAGATACTAGATTGACACAATGTTAGAGAAAGAACTTTTCTGAATCTGTACAGTGAATTATATCAATTGTACAGATTCAGAAAAGTTCTTTGGTACCCTCTTGAAAAAAAGTGGGAAGAAAGTTTTTATGATTTTCAAAGACTTTAGAATACAAATATATTTTGGATTTTTGGCTAATAAAGTCATCTGTTTTATATCCAGAAACTTGTTAGCCTGAATGTTTGGGAGAGGTATATAAAATTCTAATTTTATTAAGGCAAAGGTTTGATATAGGAACCATAGACATTGTTATTGGGTGAGATTCCTATCAAAAGTCTGAATCCCCTGACATAGAGTGAAAGGCACTGGGACTCAGATTATATACTGAATGAATGAAAAAAATTGCATTTAGTAAGCACTTACTATGTTAAAGGTATCATGTTAAATTCTGAGACCATAAATTAAAAATTGAAAAGTCTTCATCCCTAACCCTACATGGTGAGACAATACATATGGGCATTGGTGGCCAGCAAAGAAAGTTTTGGCCAAATGTGGCCCGCTGAGGACGTTTATGCGACCCACCTACGGCAAAATCAGACCTGAAGTGACATTCAACCTAAACTTGGGTTATCAATGCACACTTCCAGCACTGGGCTGAGGGGCGGAGACAGTGTGAGTTTTTGTTTTTACTATAGTCCGGCCCTCCCACAGTCTGAGGGACAGTGAACTGGTCCCCTATTTAAAAAGTTTGAGGGCCACGGGTCTAAAGCAATGATTCCCATTTACTTATATGTGAACTTCAAAGGACTTTTGTTTTTTTTTAAATCTATTTTTAATGGCACCTAAAATGTTAACTAATTGCCTATATTAAAATTTATTTTTTTCCTGTTTTGGTAATAAGTATGTTTATGTTAGAAACATTGTAGATTCATTTCTCAAGTGATTTGAAACTGTTATGAACATGTGCACAGTTTTAGTGTTCATATAGCAGTGATATCAAATCTGACAAATTCTACCTTAGTATGTTCTTTAAAATGTTATTTATTTATTTACTTATGGACTAAAGCAAACATTTTCGTTAAGACAAAAAGATATATCGAAAGATAAGACATGAAACTGCAAATCCGTTATGTACAATTTGTGGTTCTTTTTAAATATATAATAAAATATCATGTTCATGCAAGTTCTCAACCTGTCATCAAATTGTTTCCAAATCACCACAATGATTTGACTGGAGCTCAAATTGATTCCTAATGGATAGACAGATATATGTTCATTTTGTATACTACACCAGTATAGCTCTCATATTCCCCTCTCCTACCCTGTAATTGTACTTCACCAGTTGTGTAATCACACCATCAAGATGTTATGAACATTTGTATTCCTGCAGCACAAATGTCAAGCTGTTTGAAAACCGTGGTCTCTGGGTATACACATTATCAGCCATCTTGAAACCATTATGGACCATAACAAATGTTCAGCAGAAACAAACCTTATGTTACTTCTTGCTTCAGTTTTAAGGCTGCTTTCTGATTTTAATATACTTAGCTTATATTTACTATTCTTCTACCTGATAGATTTTCAAATGAATTGTTGGCAATGCTGGTCAATCATTCAGAATAATTTTTTTGTGAGAGTGTAGCTGGTATGACAGTAGTAGAAGAGAATAAAGTTATGTTTAAAGAGATTCTTTCCTTACAAAACTTAGATTGTATGTAACCATTATTTAAAATAAAGCAATAATTGAACTTTAAGCATATCAATCATTAATTGGAAAATAGTGCTGCCATTAGCCAGTAGGAAAATAAATATTTTATATTGTACTAGTTTTTTTTTTTGTTGTTTGTTTGTTTGTTTTGTTTTTTTTTTTGACAATTGCTTTGATGGCTAAAAAAAAAAAAAAAAAAAAAAAAAAAGAATTTTTATCTGGCAGTAAGAAAGCTCCTACCATTTCCCCCTAAATATTTACACAAGCGAGCATTTTTATTTTATTTTTGTTTTAAATCAAAATGCAGAAACAAATTTGATGCAGAACCAGATTTAAGATTGTGTTTCATGTTGAGCCAAATATTGCTATCTTTTGTTCAAATAAAAGTCCAACATTGAAATTAAGTTTATATATAACTATTGCATTATGTTAAACAGATTCCAAATTGTAACTTGTTTTTATTAAAAATGTTATTTATATTCAACAAAATCTGCAAAATAAACAATTTTAATATGAAGTCTTACAGATAATAGTAAACCATATGAAGTTCATTGGATTATCTCTTTTAATTCTTTTGGAATCATCCTACATAAAATATTCATACTTATTTTATAATTAGAGTTTTGTAATTTAATATCTGGAGGTAGAATAAGATTTTATATTTTGCTATTATAATTATATTATGTAAATTTTAATTTGGAGCTTTTGGGGGCAAAAGTTATCATTGTAATTATTGTAAGCATTTTATGATTAAATCTAAAAGAATGCAATGAGTATTAGATTAAATTACCTTCCGAGTTCACCATACCTTTTTTATTTGATGAAAGAGGTTCATAGAATTAAAAGCATTAGGAATCAGTGGCCTACCAAGTCCTAGTACTGATGAGTTGATTTCTAAAATATTCAATTGATCTGTCCCAGATGGAGAAGTCAAAAGCTGGAGGTGGGAGTGGTATGTATACAAAGATAAGGCAAGATGGCTCAGTTAAGAGGAAATAAGTAAGCTAGGAGAGTTTGTATGCACTCAATCATCAATAATCTTAGCTGTGCTCAGGGCAGGAGGTTTAGAGCTGTGGATTGCTTTCTCCAAGGATTGAGGGCATGGATTTCAGAAGTCCAGGACCGAAGGTTGATCCAGGTAAGGAGAAAAATAGAGAGCAGAAGGCACGATGGCCTGGGTGACTAGTTGAAAGGGGTAGATTGCAAGATAACAAAAATGCCAGTGGATTTTCCTTTGAATTTCTGGATTCCAAGAATACTGATACACACACTTACTTGGGTACGGTATTCAACCTTGCTTGGGGACTCCAGTGATCGATTCATTCAGAGATTACAAAAATTGAATAAGATGTTGTCTCTCCCTCAAAGAATGTATAAGGTAGGAGATGTGTACAAATGAGCCCATTACAAATCAGAATGTGAAAGTGCATAAGAAATGCACAAAAACAGTGTGAGGATATTTCAAATCAGGAAGAATGGTGAGAACAGGAGCCAGATTGTAAAAGGGTGAGGAGTGAGCAAGTGAGTGGGTGGTTAGAAAACGGAGGAAGTGAGTGAGGCTCCTTTTTCTAGAAGCTTAGCTGTAAAAAAGTGGGAGGAAGGAAGGGGGGAACAATAGCTTGAGGAGGCATGGGGGTAAGTGAGAGAGGTTTTTAAAAAATGGATAGGGGAGTTCTGAGGATATTTGTAAGCCTCTCCCTGTATAAAAAGGGAAGTAGTAGAAAGGGAGAGGGAATGATTGAACAGGGTATGATCTAGAGAGAGAGGGATCTACTAGATCAGCCATGACATCGGAAAACCCAGATTCAAATGCTGTCTGTGATTTGGGGTAAGGGTCCACCCTAATCTGGACATTATTTTTGTCATTTGTAAAATAGGACTAATAATACTTGTCTAACAATGAGAATCCTAGCTGGAATCAGGAGAGTTAACGCACTTTCTTGTCAGTAAGGGGTCTCTCTCTGCTCTGGTACACACATGAGATCTGATCATCTTTAGTCCTGGAGGATCCTAATCACCTAAAATAAGCGCTTTTTTTTTTTTTTTAAACTTACACTCTTTGCCTCTTTATACTTCTAGGAAAAATACTTGAGGATTAATTCAGGTCTAGGATCTCCCAGCCTTTCAAATTCTCAAGGTGGAAATGTTCATGTCAAGAATCCTAATCTTTTATCTACCTTCAGAAACACAAAGAAGAAGAAGAGGTAGCCAGAATTCTGGGATCAAGCTTCAGGCTTATTCAAGCAGGACTTGTGCTTTAGTCAGATGCCTTGGGGTAGAACTGTAGGTGAGAATGGCAGCAGGGAGATGATGCCAGAAAAGAGACTGTAATAGTTCTCCCCCAATCTATAAGTGGAAAAAGAAGAAGATCAAAAGTGGCTCATTCTTTTTAAAAGTTTACTGAGTCAGCTTCTCTTCTGTTCAACCACCAGTGCAGAGATTGAGCCATCATTCCAAAGTGCCTCCATTCTTCCCAACTAAGCCAGCACGTGTGGTTGAGCAGAAGTGGTCGGAGCAGCTCTGCCCATGTCCTTTAGACATGGTTCTATTAAAATGTGAGCTTTTTGAGGGAGGAACTCCATTCTTGCCCTTTTCCCATCCCTAGTACTTGGAACAGTGACTCTCTGATAGCAAATACTTGTTGACTGACTAACTGACTTGGCAACCTTTATTATACTAGCATTATCTATTAGGTAGGGTAGTTGTGATGAGGAATTTTAAAAATCGCTAAAGAACTTTAGATCGGCATTTTAATCAAGTGCAAAAACCATAAAGATCATAAATCTAGAAGTGAAAGGACTTTAGAGATTACCTAGTTCAAACCCCTGGCTGAAAGATGAAGAATATGGTCTAGGTTACGTAGAAAATAAGAAGGAGAAGATTTTTTTATTTTAATAATTTTTTATTATATATTTTTTATAATATTATCCCTTGTATTCATTTTTCCAAATTATCCCCCCCTCCCTCTACTCCCTCTCCCTGATGACAGGCAATCCCATACATTTTACTTGTGTTACAATGTAACCTAGATACAATACATGTGTTTAAGTACCATTTTCTTGTTGCACAATAAGCATTAGAATCCGAAGGTACATGCAACCTCGGCAGACAGATATTAGTGCTAACAATTTACATTCCCCTCCCAGTGTTTCTTCTCTGGGTGTAGCTACCTCTGTCCATCATTGATCAACTGGAAGTGAGTTGGATCTTCTTTATGTTGAAGATTTCCACTTCCATCAGAATACATCCTCATACAGCATTGTTGTTGAAGTGTACAGTGATCTTCTGGTTCTGCTCATTTCACTCAGCATCAGTTGATTTAAGTCTCTCCAGGCCTCTCTGTATTCCTCCTGCTGGTCATTTCTTACAGAACAATAATATTCCATAACAGAAGGAGAAGATTTAAGTTTGTACCTTAGGCAGGAAGGAGGGAGAGGATGTCTAAGACACAATAAAGCTTTGAACTGTGCAGGTTGCCAATTGATAGATTTCGGTATTGGTGATATAGGAATGATGTAGGTGATGTGATCCAATAGTTATTGATTGATTGCAGGGAGGGAAAGGGAAGGGATGGATTGGCAGGGGAGAGTTTGAGAAGAGTGAAAAAGGTCTGAAATGGCCACACTGGAACGTTTATCAGTGGTCAACATGAGATTGAACCAGAGAATTGTTGACTTCCATTGCAGGAAAGTTTAGCTGAGTTTGTGGGACTTCCTTCAGCAGTCCTTCTCATCCCCAGAAGCCCCCCACCTTCACCTCCACCCCCATCTTAGATTTCAATAAGTTCAGGTTGTTTTGGTATAACTCACCACTTCTGTACATGCTTGGAGCATCATCATGTTCCTTTAAGATTGAACTTGCGCTTGGAACTGTCAGAAAGAAACAGGCCAGGTTTGGATGGACCACTCACCTGATTAAAGGAGTTATTGAAAAGTGGGTAGGAGGAAATTGATATTTCACCAGGGCCAGATCTACTTTCTTCATGCCAGGCCGTCATTACCAAAGATTCCACCTGCTCTTTTGGTTAATGCTGCCATTATAAGTTATTACTGGACTGAAACTTTCCATACAATAGCAAGGATACTCTCCTTGGGTGATAGAATTCAATTCCACTGTACTGAGTTAAAAGCATTGTCAGAGGACCAAATCACAGTCTCAGTCTACTTTAATTATTCAAGACCTGACATGCTGCCTGGGAATACATGGGAATACATGGCTGATAAGATTAAATATTGTAGGAAACTGTTTTAATTAATTTTTAATATTTTCTTCAGAATGATTATTCATGCCTAACTGCACACCCAAATGGGAGGAGTGCTTTAAAAAAATCCTCCATTTTTTATTCTCTTCTATTAACGACTCACATTTATACAGTCCTTTGGAGATATAAAGCGCATTATTACATTTGTGATCTCCATTGAGTCTTCTGACAGCCTTTTGAGATTGCCGGAGCAATTATTATTTTCCCCATTTTCAAAATGAGGAAACCGAATCCCAAAGTGGAACAAAACCCCAGGTCACAGAATAAAAAAAAATCAATAACAATAATATTGATGATGATGATAATAACTATGTACATAATTGTTTACACTATGTTAAGTGCTTTACAATTATAATCTCATTTCATCCCTCCCATCAACCCTGGGATGTAGGTGCTATTATTATCCCCATTATACAGGGCAAGAAGCACAGACAAACAGAGGTTAAGTAACTTGTTTGGGAAGCCCACTGGACACATAGTCCAGCGTACGATCTGAATTAGATTTCCCACTATAACACACCTGAAAAGTGATCATGAAATCTTTGCTTGAAGACCTCCAGTGATGGAGGTTTTTCTTGGCATCTATCCTGAATTAATCATTTTGTAACTTCTGCTATCTGCTTCTAGTTATGACCTGGGGGCCAAGCAGAGAAAAAGCAAGATTAATCCATGTTTGCTTAGGTTCACTTTGACAACTTGGAATGAATCTAATCCTTTTATATGAAAGTCTTCAAGTACCTCAACACAGCTTTGTGACCCTCTCTGTTTGATTCCCGTATCCCAATATCCCCAGTTCATTCAACCAGTCCTTGGACAACATAGAGTAAAGGTGCTTCACTATTCTGATTTCCTTCTTCCTCCTCCACTTTCTCAAAGTTCCTCCTAAACATTTTGTAAAATCTAAAGTTCTCAGCTGAGAGGAGAGGGAGCCTTGATAGGCTAGAGGAGGGATAAAAAAGTCTGGAAAGACCCCATGGAGAATGGGACAGTGACTTGAAAACTGAATTAATAGTCAAACTCATCTAGTTTTACTGCTTAATGGATCACCTCATCTAAATCTATCTCTTAGATGTTTGTTAGTTAAGTTGAATGGTTTTCCCAAGGTCACAAAGTTAGTTTACTAAGCTAGAACAAGAAGCTAGATTGATCAAAATCTCACTGACTTTAGTTCTAGTCAGCTCCTTTTCATCTGATAGCTTCAGGCTGATGGATCAAAAATGGCCACATTTCCAATACAACATCATTAAAATGGTAGGGATATACTTAAAGAACTCAGTCTCTAAGTACAAGAATGAAACTTTCACCTTTGGCTTGAGTTCCTGTGGGACAATTCCCATTATTCTATAAGGCAGAAGCTGTTTTTTTTTTTTTTTTTTTTTTTTTTTTTGGTTTTTGTTTGTTTGTTTGTTTTTTGTTCCTTTTTGTATCTCTGATACTTAGCACAGTTCCTGTCACATAGTAAGTGCTTAATAAATGTTTATTAATTAATTGAATGATTAAGCCAAAAGGGGAACATGAGGTCAACTATTGCCTTGATATTTTTGATATTGTGCCAAATCTGGGAATGTATGCTCTACAGTCTCTTCTTTTTCTTCCTGAAAAACCTTTTCCTTTTCCTACTGTGCACCTCCTTGCCATCTGGTACCTGTGAAGAAATAGACCACTGGGTTACACCTTGGGCTGTGCACAGGAAAAGGT
Source organism: Sminthopsis crassicaudata (assembly GCF_048593235.1). Taxonomy (NCBI): domain Eukaryota; kingdom Metazoa; phylum Chordata; class Mammalia; order Dasyuromorphia; family Dasyuridae; genus Sminthopsis; species Sminthopsis crassicaudata. The sequence continues at coordinate 722,019,885 of NC_133617.1, forward strand.
TTCAGTAAATCCTATCAATCTGTACATTTATTAAACATTCAGAATCCTCTGGGGACTAGAGAGGAGAACCAAGGGAGATGCTCACAAAATGACCTGTAGTCCTCATCAGAAGGGCTAACCAGAGAACCAGGTCTAGAACTCCAGGAGGAAGTGGTTGGTGTTTTATTGATCCAAACAAGGAGATTTAATGAAGAAAATAATTTGAAAATATAATTTGAAAAAAAATAATTTAAAAATAGATTTTTTTCCTTTGATTTTACCTTGACTCCATTTACCCTTATATTCTTCCTACTCCTCTTCCCAGGGAGACCAAGACCTTATAAGGTTTTTTATTATTTAAAGGAAAAAGAAGAAAAGAAAAAAATCAACAAAATTGATTATGAAAATATCTGATATAATGTTCAGTGTCCCACACCCATGGATCCCATACTACTGCAGAAGAAGGTATCATCTCATACTACTTCTTTGTGGTCAAGCTTAAGTTTATTCTTTTAAATTTTCTAACATCCAGTTCTAATTGCTTTGTAGTTGTTTTTCCCATTTCCATTGTTGTGGTCATGATGCATGGTTCTGCTGACTTCACTTTGCATCAGTTCCTATGCATCTTCCATGCTTCTTTGTTGTTCATTATGCTTGTTTCTAACAAAGTGATTTTTCTGTTACATGTATGTCTCATAATTTGTTCAGCTGTTCCCTAGGTGATGGATGTCTGCTTTCTTTCCAGCTCTTTGCTACCACAAAGTCATGACCTGAATGTTTTAGTATATGAGGAACATTTGTTTTTAGCAATGACCTCCTTGGGGCTTATAGCCAGGATCTCTGGAATACTTGTCATTCTTTCAGTGGGGAATAAATCATCTTCTGAGGAGCTGAATTTCACAGTAACAACTTGATGAACAATGTAACCTGTAGTCAAATGCCCTTAAAGAAAGGTGTTTGACTATAGGCTATATATATATATATATACAGGCTGTATATATATGAAATATTACTTAGCTAAAAAACCCAAACCCTAGGAGTAGATAGCTAGTTCTCAGGGCTGACAAAGACATTGCCATGCTTAGGATGTGAGAATTCCTTTAAGTAAAACAGAATTCAAGTCATCTCTCATTTACTGATTTAGAGAGCTGTCCAGAGCTTGATAGAGCTGAGTGACACACTCTTTTCACCAAACAATGCTACTTCTTTCATAGTTGGTAGCACAGGTATTTTTACTCTTCTTTTACAGATGGGGAAATTGAGGCTTAAGGGATGATGTGACCTGCCTATGGTCACAAGTCTAACCAATATTCTCACCTGCTCTCAATGAATTTTCCAAGAGTGGGTACAGTGATGGTAGGGGAGGGAGACTCTCTCTCAGGCCAATCTGATTTCCTATTTTTGATAGTCATTAAACTCTAAGATCAAGGAAATATAGCAAATATAATTTGCTTAGATTATAGCAAAGTTATTGATTTAATGTTTCATATATTCTTATGGAATAGGTGGAAAGAAATTCAGAATCGATTGGTCAGACTCAAAGAATAACTATTCAATATCAACATGTCAGAGAGTCTCCAGATGATCACTAGAGATCTGGACCAACCCTGTGCTACTTGACATTTTTATTAATAATTTGAAAAAAGGCATAGATATCATGCTTGTCAAATTTGTAGATGGTATTAATCTAGGATGGCAACTTAGCACCCTAGATGAGATCCAAAAAGATCTTGATAGACTAGAACACTGGCCACAGTCTAAATAGATGAAATCCAATTGGTGTCAACATAAAGTCATATGTTTAGTACAAAAAAAATCTATTTTCTAAGTTTAAGAAAAAGGAGATAGGGAAAGACAGCTCTTTGTCTGAAAAAAAAAATCTGGTTGTTTTAGTGGACCGCAGATTTCATATGAGTGAGCAAGGTCATGTGAAAACAAACAAACAAAAAAAATCACTTTAATGCTTGGGACGTATTGAGGCAAATCTTCAAGGAATGAGAGGTGGTGAACTGTCCCCCTACATTTTTCCCTCATCAGACCTCATCTGTCCTTAGCCCTGAGCATCACAGTCTAAGATGGACATCAATAAACTAGAGACCATTGTTGTTCATCCTTCATTTTCAAAGAGGTCCAGTGCCATTGTTGACTTGCAAATAAATTGCATTTAAGTGGGGCAGCGCTTTGCAAAGTCATCAATCTCACTCTCCTCCAAAACCATTGGAATCCAGTGGCAAGATAGATCAGGAGGACTGGCAATGACCCAGGATGCAGTAGGAGAAAGGTCTTAACCAGGAAGGTGATGACTTTTCAGTTTATGTCATAGGAGAACCAGTTCAAGGAACTGGGATTGTTTAGCCTGAAGAAGAGTAGATCAAGTTATTGGGAGGAGAGCTGATTTCAAGTGTTTGAAGTCCTGACATGTTGAGGAAGAATTCCACTTTATCCTTCTAGAGTCAGATAGGGAAGGGAAGGGAAGGGAAAAGAAGGGAAAGGAATAATCATTTATTAATCGCCTACTATGTCCTGATTATGCTAAGTGCTTCCCAAATATTATTTCATTTAAAATCTATAATTAGAAGTGGTGTATGAAATCTACAAAGAAAACAGCTTAGGATGAATGTCTGTATAAAACTTCCCAACAATTACAGCTGTTCCCAAGCGGGGTGGTGGTCTCAGGACATAAAGGGTACCCCCTCTTAGTCATTCAGAGGCAGAATGACTGCTTTCTCACGCATGTGGAGGTATGTATGGGTTAGGACACATGGATGATGAAGAGCTTTCTATTTCTCAGATTCTGTGATTATTTGGCTCTTATACCTATGGGGTCTATGTTATAAAAACCAGGTCCAGAGTTGGCAGAGGAAGCATAGTCCTCCAGATGTTGTTACTCTGGGCCAAAGCTCCATTTGCCCGGTGCTAGTGACAGATTTCCCAAGACATTTTCCTAAGGACTTTACCCGTGTAGACAAGGCACTGCGGTGAGTGTCATTAGCAGATTGGGACCATGAATTCCTTGGACCAGGCCTGGAAGTGCTCCTGATCTGTGGCGTGTTGGTATGTGCTGTATTTATATTACATGAGAAGAGAAAAGGGCCCCTGGAGACTCTGGCTCAAATACCAATCTTTCCTCCAGATCTTAACCAGAGTGGAGGAGGCAGGGGAAAAGTTCCCTTAAAAAAAAATAAAGTTTTTCAGAAAAATGATGAAACAAAACCCAAGTGGAATTTCATGAAGCCATTTGTGACATTTAATTATTTACTATTTCTTATGTAAACATTTGGTCAGGCAGCAGTTTGGGGAAGGTGGAGGAATGTAATGAAATCTGCTGGGCCAGCCTGAGTCGATGTGGGGGATTGCATGGCGGGAGCCCCCAGTTGGGATTGCTTCTTCCCAGGAGGAGGCTTTGATAGAGCCAGCAGGGCACATGAAAAAACATGTTGAATTGGGAGTAGGAAGATCTGGTTTAAATTCTGCTTTTGTCACTTATTACCTAGGTCACAAATTGCTTAACCCAACTCTTCTGTTGAATGAGATAGCTGGACAAGGTAACCTCTGAAGTTCTTTTTAGTTCTGTATCTACAATCTGATGATCCTCCAGAACTAGACAGCTCTTTCTTTTGTCTTTTATTTCCCTTTCTAACTTTCATTAACAGTCCTACCAAATGGGAGTGCATGCATGCCTGTGTATGTGTGTATTTATTTTTTTTTTCAGTGAATTCAACCATCTTGTCTAAACCTGGCAATCTCATCTAAGAAACATAGCGCAATGGAAAGAATAATGGATTTGGAGTTCCGGGACCTGGATTTGAATTCTACCTCTGACACTTAATTTTTCACCCTTGGGAAGTTATTTTCCTTCCTTCTTCACCAGGATTTCCTCAGTGTCCCTAGAAGATTATCTGGTGTATTTCCACTTCTATTTCTATCTTGAATCCCTCTTCTTTATCAAACTCCATCCAGGCCTAGATCAGTTCCTATTTCTTCTGGGAATAAGGCTACCTCGACCCCCCACCCTCCATCCCTCTCCCCTCTGACCTCCTGGAGTGTTTCCTTTTCTTTGGCATTAATCATATACACTACCCAGCATTTTTCCAAAAGCTATCTTTTGAAGGGGAACCGTATTTTAGAAAGGACACTGATGGACTGAAGAGAGACAGTGGAAAGTGGCCAGAATGACAGAGAGCCTTAAATCTATGTCAATTGGGGATTTACTAAAGGAACTGGAGAAGGAACTTGAAGGCACAGGAGAGAATGATATCTTTTTCCCCCAGTTTTGAAGGACTGCTACCTAGAAGAGATTTGTTCTTCTTGGTCCTTACAGGACTGAACTAAGGGAAAGGAGGTGATAATAGCAAAGGAGCAAATTGAATTTTAATGTCAGGGAAAAAAAAAAACCAATTTCCTAACTTCAGAAGAAGTTAAGGTGGTACAGTGGACAGAAGAGTAAGCCTGGAGTCAAGTATTGGGTTCAGATTTAGCCTTCGATACTTACTAGTTCTATGACCCTAAACAACTCATTAATTGCTGTCTGCCTCAGTTTCCCCAACTATAAAATGGAGATAATAATAGCACTTATCTCACAGGATTGTTGGGAGGATCAGATGAGCTAACAGATATGAGCCTCTGCTTTGCATACCTTAAAGCACTCTATAAATGATAATAGGGATGATAGTGAGGATGATGATGATATTCCTATTTCTAGCCTCTATGATTCTAGGATATACTACGTAGTACTGTTGGATGCAAACATTTCTCTTCCTGCTCATTCTAGAAGATTTCTGCCTCCTGGAATACAAAATGCATAGTAAGACACAGATATTTTTTGGCCATGATGAACGTGGGTTTTTGTTTTGTTGAATTACGTCTATTTGTTTCAAGGGCGTTTGTTTTCTTTTTCTTTTTACTTTAATTGGAAGACGAAAGGGGAAAAAAAGTAAATGCTCAATAATTGGAAAAAATTTGGAAAGCAAAGATAAAAATGACCGTTTCTGGCTCTCTTCCTACTTTAATGACCTTTTCTGTCTTCTTTGGTGGTTCTTCATTAAACCTAGGGTTCCCTAGTGCTCTGACATGGGCCCTCTTCTCTTTTCCCTCTATGTTATTTCACTTGTTGATCTCATCCTCCTATGGAACCAAGTGTCATTGCTATGCAAAAAATTCTCAAATCTATATATTCAGCTCTAATATTTCTTCTAAGCACCAATCACACATCATCTACTGCTTACTGGATATCCTTCCTCCTTTTTAAGATAATATTTTATTTTTTTCCAATTATATGTTAAAAACAAATTTTAACATTCATTTAATAAATTTGGCTTCCAAATTTTATCCCTTCTCTCTCTTTACCCGCAAAAGACAGTAAGCAATTTGATAGAAATTATATATGTGCAATCATGTAAAACATATATTTCATGTTATGAAAGAAGAAAGAAAAAGAAAAAAGCACAAAAAAGTGAAAAAGTCTTCTTTGATCTGCATTTAGACTGTATCAATTCTTTCTCTGGATGTGAACAGCATTTCCCTCATGAACTATTGGACTTAACTTGTCTATAACAGAATTCATCTTTCCCCTCTTCTCATCTCGTATTGCTACCATCGTCCCATTTGCTCAGACTCACAGTCTTGATTTCACAGATTAACTACTCACTCTAACTCATCTTATATATTCAGACAGTTATCAAATCTTGTCCTTTCTACTTTCACACGTCTCTTACATTCTCCCTTCTCTCCACCAGTGAAACCATTATCAAATGAGATAGCATTTATAAGGCTCTTAGCCCTTATAAGGTACATGGTAGGTGCTCAATGAATGCCTGTTTCCTTCCCAAACCATTCCCTTTCCCCACTTAGTTCAGATCCTCTTCACTCCTTATCTAGACAAAAGCCTACTATTTGGCCTCCAGACTCAAGTCTCTTCTCCATTCGAATCCAAAACTCACTCAAAAGTAAAGTGATTTTCCTAATGTACAGACAAGCTCATGTCTTTCCTTTACCCAGCCAACTCCAGTGGCCCCATCACCTCCAGGATTTTCTTAAACTTTCCTCTCCTCCATGTATTGGCTCTGCTGCACCAGCCTCTTCATCTATGACCCTTCATCTCCCATTTTTTTGCTTCTATTTTTTGGAGAACTCTTCCTGTCCACCTCTATTTTTTATCTTCTGTTTTTTTATTCTGATATTTTTTATCTTTTTTTTTTATTCTGATATTCAGCTTAAAATACTTCTACCCCTAAATCCCAAATGCCTCTCCTTTGGAGAATTCTTCTGCTCTGTATATTGCTTGTTTGTAGCTAGTAACTCTTATGTTGTCTGCTCCAGTAGAATGTAGGATCAAGGACAATATCTGTCTTTTCTTTGTTCCCCCAGTGCTTAGTACAAAGCATAGACTTGGCCACATATTGATTTGATGATTGATAATTATATGCAAAATGGATGCAAATCAATTTCTAGTATTGGGATCTGAGGGATATTGTTAGGCACTTCCCTCTTACCAAAAAAAAAAAAAAAAAAAAAAAAAATAGAAGGAGTTGTTCTAACCATTCTCCTTTCTCACTTGGTCTGAAATTCCTTTTCAAACCTGTCTCAGGCAAAGTTATAAAGTGGTGAAAGTTTGTCTTCAGTAAGAGCAGGTTACATTTGGAAGCGATGCTGGGGGAAAGGTGGACAATCATTTTTTCAGTTCTCCTCCCTTTTTCCTCTTTTCTTTATCTTCTACTTGTCCTGCATTCTCTGCTCTCACTCTTTCCCATTCTTTCCTTCCCTAATTTATAGTTCTTATGATTGAGTGCCTCTGATCATCACGTGAATTTTATCACAAGTGTAATCATTTTGTAATGGTTTCTTTCTTCTTTTTTTTATTAATTTTTATAATTATAATTTTTTTTGATAGTACATATGCATGAGTAATTTTTTTTATAACATTATCCCCTGTATTTATTTTTCCAAATTTTTCCCTCCCTCCATCTACTCCCTCCCCTAGATGACAGGCAATCTCATACATAATAAATGTGTTACAGTATAACCTAGATATAATATATGTGTGTAAATCCAATTTTCTTGTTGCACATTAAGTATTGGATTCCGATTATTGCTCTGTAAGAAATGACGAATTCAGAAAGGCTTGGAGAGACTTACATGAACTGATGCTGAGTGAAATGAATAGAACCAGAAGATCGCTGTACACTTCAATGCTGTATGAAGATGTATTCTGATGGAAGTGGAAATCTTCAACATAAAGAAAATCCAACTCACTTCCAGTTGATCAATGATGGACAGAAACAACTACACCCAGAGAAGGAACACTGGGAAGTGAATGTAAATTGTTAGCACTACTGTCTATCTACCCAGGTTACTTATACCTTCGGAATCTAATACTTAACGTGCAACAAGAAAATGGTATTTACACACATATATTGTATCTAGGTTATATTGTAACACATGTAAAATGTATGGGATTGCCTATCATCAACGGGAGGGAGTAGAGGGAGGGAGGGGAAATTTGGAAAAATGAATACAAGGGATAATATTATAAAAAAATTACTCATGCATATATACTGTGAAAAAAATTATAAATAAATGTTACTTTTCTTTCCAAAAAAAAAAGTATTAGATTCCGAAGGTATAAGTAACCTGGGTAGATAGACAGTAGTGCTAACAATTTACATTTACTTCCCAGTGTTCCTTCTCTGGGTGTAGTTGTTTCTGTCCATCATTGATCAACTGGAAGTGAGTTGGAGGTTTCTTTCTTCTTATTGTATAATGAAAAGAAGCATTTTTTGATTGGACGAGGCTGCATAGATGAAAGTGGGGTTCATTCAAAAAGTTCTGACAGATCGGAATGTGTCCCCTTCTCTTTTGAGAGACTTTTTCCTAAATGGTGGCATTCCAATGTTCTCCAAAGTCAGTATTTGACTCATCAACAAGGGCCTCCATTTTAAAAAAAATATATATATTTTTAGCTTTTGTTCTTTGGTTTAAGTGAGAAAGAATGGAGGCTATATTACCTTGTGAGTTTTGAAAGGTCAAAAAATTGAACTATCTGTAAATCTAGGAATGGAGTCCATGTTGGGGTTTATAGCAACGGTTCAGTTTTGAAGCCCCGAGGAGTCAAGTGACCTTTGAGACCCTGACCAGCTCTAGGAAGGACAAGGGCCAATCCTGCCCCAGTGCCATATTTGGAATTGAACTTTGCAGAACCAGTGCTAGGTAGAAACTGCCTTAAGTCTGAGCCTATTTCCAGAGACCAAAAGGATTAGTAGAGGGGAAAATATACCTCTGAAGCATCAGAGAGAGATGTTCATACTTCTGATCTTACTATACAGTTATCCCTTCTGCATCTCAACTTCCCGTACTGGTTTTGAGATATCGTGGGTTGACATAAAAGATTAAATGGAATTCTTTGGCAGTTTTGTGGAAGCCACCGACAATATGTATAGGCCATCAGATAACATAGAAAACCTTTAGAAACTCAGAAATATATAAATGTATGTATGGTATTACAAAATACCAATGCATTTTATTTTTCAATATAGTAAACACTCCATAAAAAAGGAAAACATTAAGATTTCTTTTCTGGCATGAAAGGAAGGCCAAAATTTTTTTACTAGGACTTTCTAGATTGCTTAGGCCCTGAAGTCCTAACCCCACAATATGGAAGGGATAACTGTATTTTTAAAATAAATAGCCCTTTGTATTTTTATTTTGTATTTATTGTATTATATTTTAATATGATAGATATTTATAACCAATTCTGGCATTGGAAATCTTTAGAACTTCAAGTTCTTATCTTATGTCCTTGTTGATTCTGTATCCAATTTCTTAGGGGCAACTTTTGGGATCCTTGAAGTGTTTGCCAGCTCTCAAGTCATCTCAGTAATTCTTCTCAGAAGATCTGTATCTATGTGTCAAATCCTATCCCTCAATGGGGAGACGGAGAGCGGAATTTCAAGGTCAAATCCTCGTCTCTGATGTGCTGGACAAACTTCAGACTAATATTCAAATCTCTTGCAATTCTCAACTGACACATGTTACTGAGTGTCACTGAAAGTCACAAGGATATCTTGGAAAGGAAATCTATCTTAGGGAGGGTCTGGCATTTTCTCATAAGTTTAAGTGGAAGTAATTGATATTGGAGGGATGATTGATCGATGAATGAAAATTCTGAGAGATCTCCTCTTCCCTTCTGAAAATGAAAGTTAATTTTTTTATTGAGGTGCTGGAAGCTAGACTGGAGTCTGAGATGGTTAAGAGCCTTTCCCCTGGGAGAAGAGGCTCTCAGGCTTGCCTAACCTCCCCAATCAGCCTTTGACTCCTGGGGAGTGAATTACACTTAGCCATTTTATTAATTTCTTTTTACACTGCACTGCAAATGACTTTCTCTTTGAAAGGAAAACAAACACAAGTCTTCAACAAAGACTGCAAGGACCTTTTGAACATCAATCAAATAGGTCTTAGAGACATTTGGACAAGGATAGATAAGTGGAACCAACATATGGGTTATATTTCTATGAAACTCTATAGGGCCCAGAAATTAAATGGGAAAGTGCTTGGCAAGGTCTGGTATCTGTTTTGCTTTCTTTGGAAATGTTTGGGCAAATTTTGGAGATGTTTGATTAATCTGAAGGGTGTATGTGTGTGGAGGGGGAAGCCTGTCCTTTTCTATCTCACATTATGTGGGGCAAAGAGGGAAAAATCTTCACAAATGACAATTCTTGGAAAGGTTTCTCATTCAGCGACACATCTCTAAAAGTATGAGTTTTGTGAGTCAATCAATAAGTCAATGAACAAGCATTTATAAAGTATCTTAATTTCCAAAAATCTGTATTAGAATCTGGAGTTAGGGATAGGATTGGATTTATGCTTTCATGGGCATATGAAGTTACCAGGCAAAGAAACTATTTGTACCAATGCAAGTTGGAACCTTCTCTGCAATTTATTATCTTAGAGAACTTCTTGGAGCAGCGGGAGATTAACTATGTATCAAGCATCACAGCCTGTATATGTGAGGGGCTGGACTTCTAGGTCCCTCTGGTTTTGAGACTGTCTTTGAAAAAAAAAACAGTATAATGGGGATTTGGCCCATTCCAAGGACAACTGGATGGTGGATCCAGGCTGTGTGGATCCAACAAATAGATATAGAACTTTGGATTTTTTGTTTGTTTCTTTTTTTGTTGTTGTTCTAAATTCTAGGAGTAGAGTGTCCAGGGACCCTAAATGATGGGGGTCTAGGAGTCTGGGAATCTAAGATTGAGATTATAACCAGCTCAACCAAAACTAGTACTGATGGCTTTGGGTTTGGACTTAGTGGATTTAATGCTATGTAAGAATTGAGCTAAACTGTGAGCTTACCACCTACCTTCAGGAGAGGACCCTCGGGGAAGATTATGCCTCTAGATGTGTGTATATGAATTTATACATTGATCTTGTTATATCTTTGAAGTAAATATTCCTTTGTAAAAAAATGGAACTGAAATACTAGTCACTGGTCCCCTAAAATGAGGGGGGGGGAAAAGAGTACAGTTATTTTGAACTGATGGCAGATGAAATTCTTCCACCTCTCGGAGTACTGGAGAATCCAAAGGGGGAAGCCTGAAATCAAATGAGATAATATCTGTAAAGGCATTTAGTAGAGTACCCAGAACACAGGAGGTATTTATTAAATGCTTGTTCTTTCCCTCCCTTTCCCTGAGAGAATGAGGCCAGAATAACCATGGTACCCCAGAACTGGGCATGAAAGAACAGTCAATCATGGGCAATTTCCTTTTAGCTAATTTCGCTACTTTCTCAACTTTCTCAAATTAAATTTCGTGCCTATTTAGCAATCTTCTGTCCCAGACTTCCAAGGATTCAATTCAATATATATTAAGATTAAGAATTACTATGTAGGAGTCACTTAGACTAGGCATTCAGGACACAGACAGAAAGAAAATATCTCCTGCCTTTAAGGAATTCACACTAGGAAGGGAAGAAGGAGGCAAAGGATAAGCTTGACTTTAAAGTCTTGGCTAGCTAGCTCATGTTTATTTAAAGCTCTTCACCATCTCTCTCCCTTTCTTGTCCCTTCTAGATTCAGTCTCCTAGATAAACAAATTTATTTGCTATTCCTTGGACTGAGAGTTAAATTTCTCAGCCACCTTGTGTTTGCATGGTCCTTCCCTATTTCTGAGATCTTGTCTTAAAATCTTATGTCTTAAATGTCTTAAAATGTCTTAAAATCCATCTTTTTTTCCTACTAAGTTCAGTTTCTCTTCCAATCTTTACAAAGGCCTTTCCTTGATTTCCTTTCTTCTTAGTTCTCTGTGTGACCCCAAATTGTCTTGTATTCATTTATGTTTGCAGGTGACATCCACCATTAAAATGTCCCCCAAATTCTTGCATATAGGAGCTATTTTTCGTTTTAGTCTTGTTCCTCACTCAAGTAACTTTGCATTTGGTAAATGCTTTTGGAATGGAATAGAACCCCTGGAAAGCTGGATATACATAAAACTCAATTTAAAGTCACCATTCAGGAAGGAACAAAATGCAGCTAATGGGAATTATCTGTGATTGTCTGCTCTTCCGTGCCCCCTTTTGGTTTCCAAATCAAGGGACCAAAAACCAGGGCAACGTTCTTGTTTGCTTTAACCTTGGCTGCTCTGTATCATTTTAAGGACAAGATGTGGCCAAATGGTTACATCCTTGGTCCTTCCAGTACTATCACATGAGAAAGAAAAGGAAGGAAAGGAAAAAGTTCCTTTGAAACAAAAATTCTTGTGCAGGGAAAGATCAAGCTAGAAGTGCAAAAGAAGGAGAAGGTTTTACTTTCTAAAATGGTCTCACAGAGATGAACTGGATGGCAAAATGTAAGAAATCAGTGTAAAGAATATGACAGCCCCCTATGTACCAATTCTAATGTGTCTCCTTGGGGACTAAGGATCTCCTTGATCCCCAACTCTAGGAGACAGAAAGAATAGAGAGAAATGGCTTAGGAGAAGAGCCACAGGCAATGGACTTGGGGCAGAAACGGAAAGGAGAAAATTGGTTTTCTCTGTGAAATTTATTTTTGAATTCTCTAGGCAAAGGGAGTTCTGACTCACAGCCACAGGGAATGTGGGCACATGTAGGTCTGTGATGATCCTCTGGCTTTGCCATAGGCCAGGAATACTCACACACTTTCTCCTAGCCAGTCAGTCTCCTCTGGGATTTAGTAGTAGAGAGGTGGAGGATAGGACTTTTGCTACTAAAACAATTCAGTTCACAGAATATGCTAGAGTATGCATATTGAGAAATATAAGCTGTTAGAAATAATTCCTGCAAAACTCTGTCAGACTAAATGGACAGGGCACCTCTTGGGAACTGCATTTGGAGGTTTGGATCTCACTCAGTCTTTGAATTTATTGACTTGCCCCATTAAATCATTCCCAGAGTCCTCTCTGTCCCTGAAGCCAAAGAAGGAAAGTGAATTTTTGCTGTGAACACAGGGAACTTGTGAGTGGTTGGGGGTGGAGTGGTGAGCTCACCTCTCACTCTTTTTGAGGCAATTTGAGAGCTTTTCTCCTGTTTCTAAGCCAATCCTTTCACCATTCATCACATTTGGTTTCTAGACCTATTAACTAGTGACTAGACCCATTAACCCAGCGATTTGCTTTGGAATCTGTGAAGTTGTCTTCCTATGTTGTCAATATGGTGGGAGTGATTAGAGAGTGAGGACAGAACATTCCAAATATGGGGAAGATAGATGCAAAAACATGGAGGGAGGAAATGGCAGGACTGGACTAAGGAATAGTGATCCAACTGAGTCATTCCTTTGTCCGTGGAGTTTTCTTGACTAAGAACCTGGAGTGGTTTGCTGTTTCCTTCTCCAATGGATTAAGGCAGACAGGGTTAAGTTATGTGCCGGGGTTACACAGCTGGACTCAAACTTGGGTCTTCCTGAATCCAGATCCAGCACTCTATCCACTAAGTCACCTAGTTGCTTCTTTAGGTGGACTGTTTTAGGTGGACTTTAGGTGGAATGTTGAAAGGCAGAAAAAAAATGATGAATTAATTAGGCCCAGATTATGCAGGACCTGGAGATCCAGGTTAGGGAATTTTTACTTTATTCTCTAAGTAATAGGATTCCCTGGAGATTTTTGGGGAGAGGGCCAATGCAATTGGACAAGGGTCATTTGGGCAAATGCATTAAGATAGAATGGAGAGGCAAAATATTGTCATGAAGAGCAGACAGAAGGCTATCACAATAAACTAAAAACAGAAAGATTCAGACAGAACCATAAGGCCTTCTAATATGGAGAAAACCAAACCAACTTTTCAGTCCTTCATATTTCTTCTCCACCTGGCTCCAACCCTTTTTTCCAGACTTACCCCAAGCTAGTCTCATTCATATATGGTCTAGTCAAACCAGGCTTCTAGTTCCACACATAATTCTCTCTCTCCTCTCCCATGCCAGGAATGATCTCTTTTCCCTCTTAGAATTCTTAGCTTGCTTCAAAGTTCAACTTAATTGCTACTTTCTAAATGAAGCCTTTTCTGATGCTGATACCTTGTTACCCCTCTCCCAGATTGCTTTATATACACTTCTGCTGTAGCATCCCAGCTGGACTCACTTTCTAATTCACACCAGCACTGGTTATGTTCCCAGGGAGCAACTGACCACTTCCCTGCTTGGGAATTGGAGTTTCTGATAGTTACTCACAAGCCCTTACTAGTGCACTTCCTATTAATAATTAGCTGGATATGGTTAGCTATTATTTTTTTAAGGGCATGTATTAAGCATGTATAGTAAGACTTGTTGGTACAAAACATTTCCTTCCCCACTCCTCCACCCCCCACTATCCCCTTACATTCCCTAATTCCCTTAGCAAAATGCCTTCAAATTGTGACAAAGTGGTACTAAGGGATAAAGGAATACCTACTGATTCTTGTTGTAGAATTCCTTTCCCACCTTTCATGAAATTCTCATGAAGTTTCCCTTAGATATTCCCTTTGCTCAGTTTTGAGGGTCAATGTCCATAAGTGACACTTTCCTTTTCAAGGATAATTTTCAAATGTTCTCTGGTGACTGTCTCTCTAAGTACACCTGCGGCTGTTGGCCACTAGCACTCTGGTAGCTACTGCTACTTTCACTTTAACTTATAAAGTCATTACCTTAACATGTACCTAAAATCAAGAGAGAACAAACACCAAAGACAGAGGTGGTCCCATGCTCACAGCCACCATGGCTAGATGGGAGATAGCCTAAATACTTTTTTCCTCTACCATCTCTTGGAGGAAGCCCAAAGTAGTCCTGTCTCCTTGGAGTCAAATGGAAAAGAATGATGAAGAATAGGATTGCCCTTTTCATATATTCACTCAATCCTAGCTCTGAAACCTGAGCCACCAGGTTTTGCATGTTTGCCATCAGTTAGATGACTTTTTATCAGACCTTGATGTTAATCCTTACGTCATCATGGGTGGAAACTGGGTTCCCTCCATTTCCACATGTCATGGGATGAACCAGGTAGAAAATATCTGTATATGTTTCAAAGATTAGCCCCTAAGGGGCCAGTTCATCCCATTGAAATTATATCTATCTACCTACCTACTATCTATCTACCTACTATCTATCTACCTTTCTTTCTTTCTTTCTTTCTTTCTTTCTTTCTTTCTTTCTTTCTTTCTTTCTTTCTTTCTTTCTTTCTTTCTTTCTTTCTTTCTTTCTTTCTTTCTTTCTTTCTTTCTTTCTTTCTTTCTTTCTTTCTTTCTTTCTCTCTTTCTTTCTCTCTTTCTCTCTCTCTCTCTTTCTTTCTTTCTCTCTTTCTTTCTCTCTCTCTCTTCCTTCCTTCCTTTCTTCCTTCCTTCCTTCCTTCCTTCCTTCCTTCCTTCCTTCCTTCCTTCCTTCCTTCCTTCCTTCCTTCCTTCCTTCCTTCCTTCCTTCCTTCCTTCCTTCCTTCCTTCCTTCCTTCCTTCCTTCCTTCCTTCCTTCCTTCCTTCCTTCCTTCCTTCCTTCTTTCCTTCCTATCTATCTATCTATCTATCTATCTATCTATCTATCTATCTATCTATCTATCTATCTATCTATCTATCTATCTATCTATCTTCATTATTTTCTCAAAGGAAGGCAAGTTCTCTTGAAGGCAGGGATAACTAGAGTTTTGTCTTCTCATTCCCAGAGCCCACCACGGTGTAGGCTTCTGTCAGATGCTTGTTGATAGACAAGTTGAGTTCTGAACTTTAGGTGATTAGTTAAGATGATTATTTCTTCTAGCAGACACTACTCTGCCTTGGCCCTTACATCCACCTCCCCCATTCTCCTCAGAATTTAGAAAACTATTTTGTCCTTGTCAAGGCATGTACTAGCTTGGTTCCTATCTCAGGTACAGGAAGGAAATGGGGTCTGGTCAGGGCACTCATCCATGATTTCTTTTCTCCAACTCTTTAAATTTAAAAGAAAAAATAATTGCTCACCCTTCGTCATGAGGGACAGCCTGTTTCCCCTCCAGCTGGCAACCCCCAGCTGCTGGCAAGGGTTTTAGCCCAAGCGGCCAGAACTTGAGAGCGGTTATTTCACTTTCTCCTGCCTTTCCATTCATTTCCCTGAAGGTCCTTGCAGACTTGGAGGGGCCGTCTGGGAGAGTTGCTCTGGCCTTGGATTTTTTCCCTGTTTCTCTCATCCTCTCCTCCTTTATAATTTTCAGCAGTTTCATTTGTTTTCCTTTTCTTCCTGTTTTCTACTTCTTCTATCCTTTCCTGGACCACTTTGAAGTTTGTGTATTTGGGGTGATCGTTAATGCATCCTTCCCTTATTTGTTCCTATATGCCAGTCTGGATTTATATCAGGAGCAGTGTAGTGTGTGTGTGTGTGTGTGTGTGTGTGTGTGTGTGTGTGTGTGTGTGTACAGGGGAGGATCTCTTTTCATGGGGTTTCTTATGCTTGTATTTGCTTTGATCTCAAGCCGAGTTTGCCAAGTGGACAGGGCCACCCACTGATCCTATTCAGTCTGGTTGAAAGGAAATGTTTTCCTCTCCTTGCTAGCCTCCAGTGCTGCATACAAAGGGGGCAAAGGCTCCCGTCTGCCATGGGAGCCAGCATCACTTTGCAAATTGAAAACGCTGGCAGCTTTAGTCCCAGTCATCATGAGCTGGCCGGTGGAGATGGTGGCTGGAGGGCTGCTGGAGCTTGGGATATTTTCTTTTTTTTTTTTGATTGGGGGGGATGCAGAGGAACAATCTTTAAAGTCCTTAAGAACATGTTCCTGGCTTAATCAGAAGGGATTCTCAGTGCCCAGTATCTGCCAATTTTCCAGCCTGGTCCAGTGGAAATTGATCAATCAATTCTCAACTAGAATTAGTAAAGAACCCAACTAATCACAGGAGACAGCATGGGAGCATGCTGTCACATCATGGCTCTGTCCCTTGCCTTCTCTGTGTTGGGGGCAAGTTTTTTTGACCGATCTGCTGTTCAGCTGTAAATAAGAGAGATGGTGTTTGTGATGAGCCTGTGAACACGGCACCTCCAGCTGGGCAGGCTAGTTGGAAGGGGAGAGGTATGGCCAAGAAGCCTAGCACCCGGATCATCCATTTCTGAACGGATGTGTGATCTTGGGGTCATAGAAAACTCCTTCCACCAGAGGATGTGGGCACCTTCTCTGCATCTCATGGTCACAGAGGGCCCAGCAAGGCTCAATGACTTGCCCAGGATCACACGGCCAGTATGGAGCAGAGGTGCGCTGTGTTTGTGGCTGGCCATATGGGCACAAATATTAAACGGATTCAGTTTCTGCCTTCAAGGTGCTTGAGTTCTCCTAAACCTAATGCTCCTTAGTGGAGTCAGAACCCCTGGATTTAAATTCCTCCCTGACTGCTTAGTAGCTGTGTAACTGGACAAACTGCCTCTCCCTCTCATGCTGAGTCTTCTCATCTCCAGAATGAGGGGGTGGCAGTCACAGGCCTCTGAAGTCCCTTTGACATTGAAGTCTGTGATATGAAGTTCAATGGATGGAGCCTTAGATTTACAGTCAGGAGTCTGGGCTCCGGTCCCAACCTTGTCCCATTTCTACGGTGTGTCCTTCTTGCTTAAAATTCTGTCATCCTCCTGAGTGAAGCTTCAAACCCCTGTGTTCCCTGTCAGAGCCTGAGGAGATTTTTAAATAAAAGAATGTGTTTTGCCTTTTACCCTTAGGGAGAAACAGAAGCATCTAGAAACAGGTTACCCTGCATGGGGATTGCAGATGAGATCAATGACCACGGAGATGTGCACCCCCTTTGTGGGATCCTTTGCTATCTTTTCCTCCAATTGCCAATCCCCCTTTTGCTCCAGATTTCTTTCCTGCTCCCCAATCTTCTTTTACAATCTATTCTCCTCAAATATGCCCTGCTCGTCCATCCTGGAATATTTGATCATGGCTTCCATATCAATTCAGTTCCATTCATTTTTTAGAATTCTATTTATTAGGCAACACCTATATACCAGATATTGTGCTAGGTACTAAGGATGTGTGTCTCTCTATGTATATATACACAAATGTATCCATCCATCCATCCATCTATCTATCCATCTATCTATCCATCCACCCATCCATCCACCCATCCACTCATCCACCCATCCACTCATCCATCTATCCATCCTTCTATCTATCTATCTATCTATCTATCTATCTATCTATCTATCTATCTATCTATCTATCTATCCATCCATCTATCTATCCATCTATCTATCCATCCACCCATCCATCCACCCATCCACTCATCCACCCATCCACTCATCCATTTATCCATCCATCTATCTATCTATCTATCTATCTATCTATCTATCTATCTATCTCTCTTTACATATTCATATATCTTTCTATATCTATGTATCTCAATGTATCTATCTGCCTATCTATAAGGTCAATGACCACAGCCAAGTGGCAGGGCATAGCCAATCAGTTACTGCCCTGCTAAAGGGCGCTTTTCAGCAATTTTCTAAGGTTGATCCTGAAAAAGCCTTCCTTCCTCTGCAAGCACCCAGTTGTATTTCTGGATTGCCATGGGCTGTCCAATCACAATCCTTAATTAGTCCAGCAGCGTCTTTTACAGTTTGGCAGTCTCTATCACTTTGAGTTAGTGTGCCCAGATTGGGGGCAAAGGAGGGGATGTGGCTAGCCTAGGAGCTTTGGGTTGTTTTTGTTGATATAGCTCCACTTCAAGATATGAATCCAGAGGTGGTTAATTTGGAAGAGGTAGACAGTGAAAAGGGAAATGGGGGAAAGCCACTGGGGCAAATACAGTTCAATCAGTTCTGTCTTCAACTTCTCTAACTGCTCACGTCATTCTCAAGAATGTGAATTGTTTATGGTTTTCCCTCCCTTTCCTCCTTTGCTTTTCTATGTTTCTCTCAGATATCTCTTTCTTCTCTTCCTCTCCTCCCCCTCCTTCTTCATCTAGCTCTTTCTCCCCTTCTCATCATTTTCCTCTTCTCTTTCCCATTTTTCTTCCTTCTTCCTTTACCCTTTTCCTCTTACTCCTTTTTTGTCCTCTTCCACTCCTTCTCTCCCTCTTTCCTTCACTCTCCTTTTCTTCCTCTCCTTTCTCCCTTTTGTTCTTTACTTCATCTTCCTTTCCCTCTTCTCCTTCTCCCTTAAGTGTTTCATACACTTCTCCCCTCTGTGTTTTGTGTACTTCTACTCTCAGAACAAGCCTCACCAAGGGCAGTTTGAGCTCAAATTAGAAAGTCTTGACTCTGAGATGAGCCCAACCTGACTCACCCACCCTCCGTTTCCAGGCTAAGGGTGGGGGCTGCTTGAGCTCATCTGCCTTTCTGAATTTTCCAACTTCTTGGGACTCATGGGTCCCTAATGAGAGGAAACAGATGAGAAAGGCAGCAGATTTGACAGATAGATGACTTCCCTGTTACAGTTCAGACTTTCACCTGTCAGATAAAATGGATCCCAATTAGTTTCCTCTGCAGAGGAGCTCATCCTCTGGAGCTGAGCCTGTCACCTGCCTCCCAGGCTGTAGCAGCAGCAGTCACATCACTTTTAGAGACCCACAGTCCTCAGTGCAGGGACTGGCTTTTAAGTTCTGCTTCCCCTTTTCCTTCCCCTTGGGCTTTCCCAGACTGCAGTGACCCAGAATGCAACAGAGCTCCAGAAGAGATGCTGGGCTGTGAAGCTGCCATGGGCAGGAGAGGAGAGGAGAGGAAGCCCCCTTCCTGATCACCTCCCTCCTTTGCCTCCTTCCCCATTATTTCTGCAGCTGGCTCCCATTCCTTCTGGGGTTCAGGTTGTTTTCGAGTCTTTTCATTGGGGGAGGCATGTGCAGCCCTGCCCCTGGCTACATCTGCCAAATGCAAATACTTGCTAAAGTTATTTAGTGTGTCCTCACGTCTCCTTCATGTCACTAGTGTTCCCTAGGCAACTGCTGCTGGAATGCAGTCAACTTCCAGAGGGTTGGAACAAATAGGGACATAAAATGGCTCTGGCTCACTTCTGGCTTCTTTCAAGGCTTTGTTGAAGGGGGGACGTCTTCATATCTCATTATTGGTTATGATGATTGCTTTTATTGATTTTTAAGGAGAGCAACGGCAGTGGAGCTAGTGGGGCCAAGTGAAGGAAGAGAAAACAAGCATTCTAGGCCCAGTTTGGGCCCCAAGAAGGGCCCTGTGTTGGCAAAAAAGAGCCTTCTCATCTTTCCTGCCCACTATTCCCCCTTCACCCTTTTCCTTAGGAAGTGGCCCCAAGAATAGACAGGCTGAGTTTTTATATGGAGTGTGTGTTTCTCTGATCACCAGTGACAATAATGGCTAAGTCAATCATTTGTCAAAAAGGTCTCATTAGAGCCCAGTGTAGACAAGGACAGGACCCCTCAATGGCTACTCTGTTCAGCAGGGGGCAGGTGGTGGACAATTAACTCTTTGGCTCCCTTGGTTTTTCAGTATTCTCTCTTCCAAATGGCCCTGGAGTGCATGTAACCGCTTGGGGGTATTTTTAGTGGCTGCTGTGAATTGATTGCTGCTGAGGAGGAGTTTAGATGGAAGATGCAGCATTATTCAAGCTTCTGAATAAAGTCACTCTGTTGTACATTTCCAGCCCTTTCATTGTCCTTGTTTGCTTTGATGAAATGACCCCACCCCACCCCCACTCCTCAATTATTGGGGGATCTGGGGGTGGGAAGGTGGAGAAGTGGAGGGGGCTGAGGAGATGATGGGAAGAATAGGGGGTGAGAAAATGATGATTAATTTTGAGAGTTGGATTTGGAGTCAAAGGACCTAGATTCAAATCCTCACTCCATCACTTCCTGCTTTCATAGTTTTACCCAAATCATTTAACTTTGCTAGAGTTCATTTTTCTTATCACCAAAATGAGTGGATTGGGCTTCAGGGCTCCTTAAATTTGTTTCTATCTCCTTTTCATCCAAGAAATTTTTATTCTATCCTGAGTATATAGTCATGTAAAACAGGTATACAAACTAAACATTTGCCGACGATAAATCGTAATTGCATTTCTCCTTGATAATTTCATGACACATTCAACTATGTGACCCCATAGAGCATCATGACCCTCAGTTTAAGAAACTTTGGGCTAGACGATTACTGAGGTTTCTTTAAATCTATGATCCTATGAGCAAATAACAATCTGTGGAGTCTTCTAATCTATTGAGATGAAACCAGAGATAGCCTCAGCTATGTCCGCTGGAATGCTTGCTTCACAATGGACAAACGTCCTTCCACTCCTTTCATCTTCTAGTCTTCAATGAGATCTGGCTCCCTCCCTATGACACTGCTTCCCCTCCCTCTTTGCCACTTCTACACTCTTCCTTTATCTTCTTCATATGGCAACTTCTTCTCCTTTGAAGTTCCCAATATCCAAATTTATCCCTCAATCCAGTCAGTGTCTATTGTCTGTCCACTGTCAGAATATTCTCTCTCTTTCCTCAGTGAGCTCCATGCCCAATTCACAATTTTTCTTTCTTTCTTTTTTTTTTTTTTTTGCATCTCATATCTTCATAGTAGGGGACAAAAATAATATTCCTGCTCCCTCAAATACTCTTAACTTCTCAGTTCCTCAATGTACTCATTTTCTATGACCTTCACCTCTATTTCACCTCAACATCTTTGATCTTACCATCATACACGAGGGTTCCACTTCCTTGTTCAAAAATTCTGAAATTTCTTTATTGGATCATAATCTTTTATTATTCATCTCATCTTTGTTTAAGTCACTGATTCTTGTGCCCAACTTTTGGTGAGTCCATTTGGGGTTTTCATAGCAAAGACACTGGAATGCTTTGCCATTTCCTTTTCCAGCTATTTTATAGATGAGGAACTAAAGAAAACAGGGTAAAATGACATATTCAGTATCTAATGTCAGATTTGAGCTGAGGTCCTCAATACTCTAAGGCCAGTGCTCTACCCACTGCATCCTTTGGTGAATTGACTCAACTATAATTCACCTCTCTTCTAGGATTTCTGCTCTCTGTTTTATCTCAGATCATGCCTTGGAAAGCCCCAAGCCTGGCCCACTTCCACCCTCTACTTCCTTCACTCCCATGGATATGCTGCTTAACTGAGCTAAAGAAAGTCATTAAACCTTGCGGATTGGTTATTCATGTTATTTAATTTTAAATGGGTCCTAACTGTGGGGACGCCAGCATTCTGTTCTACCCTAATTGATTCACCATCTCATTTTCCACAGTGGCTATTCAAAACCTTTTCACCTCTCCTCAAACTTCCATGGCACTCCCACATTTCATCCTCCCAGCAAAGGACATTATTTCACTCACTCCCAAATAAATAAAATTGAGGCTTTCCCTTCTTCCCTCCTCCTCATTTTATAGCGTTCAGACATCTCCTATTTCCCCTTTACTCCAGTCTTAAATGAAAATCTGGCTCCTCTTCTCCCCAAAGCAAATTTTGCTACATAGACTTTTGATCATCTCCCATTTCTCTGTCAGATTGCTTCCTTCCACGATCATCTCTTCTTCTCTGCCTCATCTTCAATTTCTCCCTATCAATTTGCTCCTTTTCTGCACCCCCACCCTTAAAACACCTTCACTCAATCCTACAATCCCAGTAAGCTTTTGTTCTATGAAGCTGTCTCCTCTGCAATCTGACTTCAAACACCAGCATTCAACAAAAACCACCCTCTCCTAAGTTTCCAGTGATCTCTTAATTGCCAACTCTAATGGCCTTTTCTCAAGCTTCATCCTTCTTGACCTCGGGGCAATGTTTGACATGGTAGATTTTCTTATCTTTTTATATGCTTGGCTCCCTAGGCTTTAATGACACTGCTCTCTCCTAGTTCTGTTTTTTTTCTGATCTTTTCTTCTCAATTTTCTTTGATGGCTCTTCATCTATGTCACACCCACTAACAGTGGGTATCCTCCAAGTTTCTGTTCTGTTCTCTTTCGGCTTTCATACTTGGTGATCACATCAGCTTCTAAATGTGTTCAACGAGCATCTTTATGTAGCGCAGTGGAAAGCATGCTGGTCTTGGAGTCAAGAAAACCGGTGTTCAAATCTAGCCTCGGACACTAGTTGTGTGACCCTAGTCAAGTCATTCTGCTTGCCTCAGTTTCCTCGTTTGTAAAAAGGGGATAATAATAGTACCCTACCACACAGTATTGTGAAGATTAAATGTGATAATAATTAACACAGTGCCTAGCTTAATAAATGCTATATAAATGTAAACTATTATTATTATTATTATTATTATTATTATTATTAATGCAGATGATTCCCCAGATCTATATATCCAGTCCTAGACTCTCCTGAGCTCAATCCCAGCATCATCAACTGTCTGTGTAAAGCTCAAATGGGAAGTCCCATATATATTTCAAATTCAACATTCTATAACACAACTCATGATCCTCAAGATGGCACAGTGGGTAGAGTGCTGGACTTGGAATCAGGAAGACAAGAGTTCAAGGAGATGGCTTCATATACTTCCTGGCTATGTGGCCTTGCTCAAGTCATTTAGTCTTTATCTGCCTCAGTTTCCTCAACTGTAAAATGGGATTAACAATGTACATTCTTTATAGGATTGTTGTGTTAAGATATTTGTAAGGTGTTTAGCACAGTACCTGTCATGAAGAAGGTACTTAATAAATATTTATTTTCTTCTTCCCAAACTCTCCCAACTTCCCTATTACTATAGAAGATACCACCATTCTCCTAGTTACTTAGGTTCACAACTTCCAGGTCATCCTTCACTTCAGTATAGCAGCTATCTCAAAAGGTTGTCGTGAGGATAAAATGAGGTAATATTTGTTAAGTGTCTGGCGCTTAGTGAGCATTTTAATGGATGCTTATTCTTCTTTCCCTCTAGACACACTAAAATAAATTCTGGGAATAAGCAAGGGCAAAGAGGAGGTAACCTTGTTTCTTTTTGTGGATATGATGGTTTGCTTAGAAAAACCCAGAGGGTCATAAAAAATTAATTGAGAAAATAGCTTTAGCAAAGTAGCAAGTTACAAAATAAATCCACAAACCTCTATATATTACTAACAACAACCAGGAGGGAGGGGAAGAAAAAGAAAGCCCCTTCAAAATAATAACAAAAATAGAGCAAATATTTGGGAGTGAACTTACTGAGAAGTAAGAGAGAGGTCTTACATAAACAATAACCACATGTATACAAAACAGTTTTCACAGAAATGAGAAAAGACCTTTATTTCAATAGAAGTAGTCAATCTGCATTTATTGTTGACTGTGTTAGTATAGAAAAAATAGTTAATTATCAAAATTATCACTAGGTCAAACAAATAACCAAGAGGATGTTTTAGGTAAATAAAACAAATTTCATAATGAAAAAAGTGAGAAAGAAGATTCTTTGATATTTCTATACCTCAATTTTATATTACAAATAAGTAATTATTACTGAATAAGAAATAGAAAATAGATTTATAATAGATCAGATAAATAAGAATTAGAAGAAAATATTATAATAAACTGAACAATAAACCCAAGAATATAAACTACTTGGGAAAGTGCTTTATTCAAGAGTGAGTTTAGATCATTTACTTACCTACATATTTTAATAAACCCCAAATGGGCAAAAACTGAACATAAAAACAAATCTTATTGTTAAAAAGTTAGAAAAAAGAAAGTTAATCTTTTACGATTGTGGATCAGTAAAGAGTTCATAACCTGAAAGATGACAGAATAATACATTTCGACTACCTAAACAAAAATATTCTGCAAAAATAAAATAAAGTTGTAATTAGGAGAAAACTCATTGGTGGGAAGAAAAATTTACACTAAAAATCTCTTTTAAAAATTTGCTAACCAAAATCAACAAGGAATTAATGAAATCTCTTACAATAAGTCATTCCCTAGTAGATAATTTATCAAAGGACATGAACAAATAGTTTTAAAAGAGGAAAAATTATCAATGACCATCTGAGGAAAAAGTCCAAAGGAATTCAAATTAAATCAGCTTTGAGCCATTACTTCATGTGAATCAGATTTACAAAGTTGGAAAAATATGGAAAAATTCAATGTTGGAGGGTCTGTGGGAAGACAACTATGCTTATTCATGGCTGAAATTGTTATGAATTTGTCCATTTCTTTTGGAAAACAATACTATATGGAATAAGGCAAGAAAAGTGATTAATCCATTGAAGGCTTTTGATTCAGATGTTTCATGACAGAGTTTTTACATCGACATCTATGAAATGCAAAAAATCACACACACACACATCCATAGTAAAGTTATTTATAAAAGCAAAAATCTAGAAACAAACTAAGTGCTCAAGAGCTAAGGGATGACAGAACAAATGATGATATCTGAATATAATGATATTACATTGTACTATGAAGAAAAAAGAATATTCAAAACTCAGAAAAATATTTCTTGTATGAAAAGACACAGACTAAAGAAAGGAAAATCAAAAGAACAATGATTATATTGATATAAATGAAGCCAATTCTAAAAGCCTACAAAACTCGGGTTATATACAATGAACAAAGTTAGTTCCAAAGAATTAAATCTGAAGCACATATGCCTTTCTGTTCATAGATGGCAGACCACAAAATGGAAATTGAAATGATCAGTCACAATTACTTTAGTAGGAGGTTTTGTTTATCTCTTTTGGGTACACTTTGGGGGGAGGATTTGACAGAAAATGACTTCTGTGTCAAAGTAAAATGGATGATTGAAAAAAAAATTACCCTTAGGAATTCAATTCTTTGGGTTCTTCTACCTAGTTCCTAATTTAAAATGCAAAAACTCCTGGTAGGGATAACACATTAAACTAATTTACACTAGGGTGCTAAGTGACTTCTGAAATGTTTTCCTCCAACATTAGGGACTGGATTCTGCCTTGGGGGAGTGGGTACAACCTTGGAAAAGGCTTATTTCACAGTATTGCCTACCCTACATTCAGAACTTCTGGAATTTGATTTGGAAACTTGATCTCGATGTGAATGAGAGTGTTTCAAATCAATCTTTTGCCCTAAATTTTACTTGCATTCATTCATTAGTATTGGGTAACTCATTAAACTTCTCTAAGGACATGTTCCCCTAAGCGATAACATGAGAGAGTTGTATTGGATGACCTCAGAATTCCCTTCCAGTTATAATATTCTGAGAGCCATTGAAATATTTATAGAGAACCTTGTGAAATAAAAATAACAACAATAATAGCTGACTCTTGACACTTTTTGAGGTTTGCTGAATACTTTCCACATATTATCTCCCTTGAACCTTGTAGCATCCCTGAAAGGAAGCTCCTAAAGGGTGTTGTTAGCTTCATTTTATGAAACTGAGGTTCAGGAAAAAAAATGTTCCAGGCTATGTGATGTACAGCTGTTGAACACCTGGAATAGCATTTCTCCATGTAGAAGATGCTGGGGCACTTGCTTCCAAGAGGAAGAATTGTGATTTCCTGGTAGCGAGGGCCCTTGCAGAGGATGAAAAGCATTCTGAGTCACTTTGGAACTGGTTATGGCCAGTTAACTATGTGTTGAAAAGAAGGCCTCTTTGACAGCCTGGGGAAGGACTCAAAAGAGCCTGCCATCTTCAGCTTTTTGTTTTATTCAATCCTTTGCTCTCGGTATTAGATAAGAAACCAGAAGATCTTTACCTCTCCGAGACTAAGAAATAGGCCCTTGGTCTTTTGATTTGTTATTTTTTGTTCTAGTTGAAAGGAGCAGAGTTTCTCTGGCCTAGGGAGTTTTGATAAGTGGACCAATCGAGCCACCGGAATCCTGGCACTGAAGTCTGGGTTGAATTAAGCAGACAGTTCAAGGAGCAAAAATAGATCTGGAATCAATCTTTGGGATCCCAAGCTGACGGTAACTGAGATAAGGACTTATGCTGCCTTTGGACAAGAACTTAGTAGGTCTGATGGGATTGAACTAAGGTTTGAGCCTTCACCTCCTGGGACTGAGATGATGTAAGGAAGATTATATTGTCAAAGCATCTTGAGAGGGACATTCATACTTTTTGCTGTATCATCTTTGAAGTTTCTTTCTTTCTTTCTTTCTTTCTTTCTTTCTTTCTTTCTTTCTTTCTTTCTTTCTTTCTTTCTTTCTTTCTTTCTTTCTTTCTTTCTTTCTTTCTTTCTTTCTTTCTCTCTGTCTCTCTGTTTCTCTCTCTCTCTCTCTGTCTCTGTTTCTCTCTCTCTCTCTCTGTCTCTGTCTCTCTCAATCTTTCTCTCTCTCTCTCTCTCTCTCTCTCTCTCTCTCTCTCTCTCTCTCTCTCTCTGGCAATTGGGGTTAAGTGACTTGCCTAGGGTCATACAATTAGGAAGTAGTTATCTCTTTGTAAAAGTTAATTGGAAGTGGGGTACTAAGTGGGGTTTCTAACAATGGTAGGAGCTAAGAACACTGCTGGTGGGGAGTGAGTCAATAGTAGTAGAAAAAGAGACATCCTAACTCCTCAAATTACCCTTGAATCCTTGTTGAGGGGAGTGGATGGGGAATCACATCTTGGATCAAGGAGAGAAAGCTAGAGCAGATGTGCTGTACTAATAATTATCAGTAGAGGAGTTCAAACCCCCATTTGATTAACTCCAGATTTAATCGCCTCTCTCCACTTCTCCACACAATAAATAGTATTGCACCAGGAGCTGAATCGGCTGCAAAAGGAAGGATAGCAATGTCTATGCTGTATTTCCCACTACTCCCCAACATGAGTCCTGAGCTCCAACTGAATATACCTAAATTACCTTTCCTATGTCTCCATCCCCCTGAAACAGAAACTCTGCATCAGAGAAAAATAGATCCAAAGCTGGAAAGAATCTCAGAGGCCTTCTAGTTCAACTTTACTTTCCAGATGAGGAGAATGTCCAGAGAGTTGGTAAGTGACGCATTGAAGGTGAGCAGTCCAGTGTTTGAATCCAGTCCAGTGCCCTTTCCACTCCATCATGTGGCTTCTTCCAAAGGGTCCCCCCTGAATCTAGAGTCTACATTGAATCTTCTTTGATCACTGTAGCCAAAATGGATTCTCTTGTATGGGAATAAAACTCTCTAAAGCATATAACTTTGTGTCCTCTTATACCATGTTGGGATTCAGTAGTTATTTGGCTGATGGACTTAGTCACAAATTGTATTATTGTAGCTTTTTGTAAACACACATTACAGTCGTCTCCCAATTACAATAGAAGTTTCTTGATAAAATAAATTCCATTCAAGTTGATTCATTTATTAACGTGTCTCTCTCCTAGTCACAGGAGAAATAATAAAATAATTCCTGCTTTCGAGGAGCCAATATTCTACTGAGGAAGAAAATGTAAGCAGATAAATCCAAACCACATACCGAGAAATTGAGGAACACTAAAATGAGGTTAGGAATCAGGAAGAGTCTTGCTCAGAAAGTGGTTATTGAGCTGAGCCTTTTAGGGAGGCAGGGATTCCAAGAGATGAAAATGGGGAAGGATTTCAGCCTTGGGGGACAGCTAGTACAAAGACAAGGAAGTGGGAAATGGTACTGCAAATACCAAATGCACTTGTACAGTATATGATTGTTTTGAAAACTGAAGTTTTATTATCGTTGCTGTTATGTATCTGTTTTATAAGGCCATTGCATGTTGCAATAGGACATTGTCAATTAGATTAGTCTGTGTGTGTGTATATATTGGACAAGTCAATAATTTGAAAAGGAGCAGGGTTGGATGGATTGCAATAAACTATTCAACCTTTTCAATGACCCAAGATACTTTTTGCTTCCAGAATCCATTTAAAAAACATCTGCATTCCCTCTGGGGATGCTAAATACAGGTGCAAATCATTGAGTACCGCTATTTCTTAAGTCAATTAATTCAACCAGTATTTATTAAGGACCTACTATGTGAATGCTACTATACTAGGCATTGGGGACACCTATTCTGCTGAGGGAGATAGATGTTTTTTATAAATAAGGGTAAAGCAGGGAGGAAATTTGGTCCTCCCCTTACTTCTCCCAGATTCTCAGATAGTGACAGGATGTAATCATAAATAATGATCTGTTGTTATCGGCTTAATAAGTATAATACCTTTTTACCTCTCACAGTTTGAGTCAGGAGGGAACAATGCCATAGCAGATTAAGAAAAAAAGATATCCTTTTGTGAGGCTTTAAATATCTAAGCCTTGGAGACAATGCAGCAGTTTGAGTGAATGAAGACTTAAGCAGTTATGAAGGATTATCACTGAGAAAAGGGAGAGAATTTTTTCCTTCCTCCACATCTGCCATTAACAGATCCCCATGACATTTGGTAGAAAAGTTGCCCAGCAGGAGTAAACTCATCCATAAGTTTTGAGAGTTCCAGGTATACTTGAAATGCATCCAAACAGGAAGCTGTGATATACATGTTCTTCAAATATATATGAATAGAGACCAGAAGCAGTTTCAAAGAGCGGGATCCTTGGCAGCAGAGAATAGAGTCAGGCATAAACTCAAGAGAGAACTATTGCAATAATGTCATAATTGGGTCTCTCTGGTGTGAATTCCTCAAATAGCTGTTGGAGGAAAAAAAAAAAAGATCTTCCTTCCTTCCTTCCTTCCTTCCTTCCTTCCTTCCTTCCTTCCTTCCTTCCTTCCTTCCTTCCTTCCTTCCTTCCTTCCTTCCTTCCTTCCTTCCTTCCTTCCTTCCTTCCTTCCTTCCTTCCTTCCTTCCTTCCTTCCTTCCTTCCTTCCTTCCTTCCTTCCTTCCTTCCTTCCTTCCTTCCTTCCTTCCTTCCTTCCTTCCTTCCTTCCTCACCATTCAGACACATAGTAGCACATATTGTGTTACTCCCCTGTTGGAAATCCTTCCATGGCTCCCTGTTACCTCTAGGCTTACATACAAAGTCACTAGTCTGGCACATTAAAACCTTCCTCAATCTGTCTCCTACTTAACTTTTTTAGTCTTATCTCACATTAATCACCTTTAAGTGATTGTCTCAATTAAACTGGAACATAAGCTGCTCCCTCAATATTCCACTTCCCCAGGATAAAGTAAAAACTCTACAACCTGGCGTGTAAGCTTTTCCACAAACTTACACTTCCAGCTTCAAGTTGTAGCCAGATTGGATTGCTGCCTGTCTCCTGAACTCAACACTCCATCCATGGAATATTTCCATCTCACAAACCATCTGCATGCCAAGAATGAAGCCTGTTTTCATCTTTGCCTCTCAAAGGA
Source organism: Sminthopsis crassicaudata (assembly GCF_048593235.1). Taxonomy (NCBI): domain Eukaryota; kingdom Metazoa; phylum Chordata; class Mammalia; order Dasyuromorphia; family Dasyuridae; genus Sminthopsis; species Sminthopsis crassicaudata. Next base: position 722,049,403 of record NC_133617.1, read on the forward strand.
GTACGGCTCTAGCGATGAAAGTGACCATCATCCAAAAGTCATCTAGTCCAGCCGCCTTATTTTACAGATGAGGAAACTGAGTTTCAAGGAGGTTATATCACAGGTCACATAAGGTAACACATGTTAGAGGCTGAATTTGAAGCTCGTTTTTCAGGTTTAAGAGGCAGTACTTTAGCCTCTATAAGATGCTGCCTTTCAAAATCTTTGTTTTCCTGCTAAGTCTAACCTCATTTTACAGATGAGGAAAATAAATCTCAGGGACATTAAATAGTTTGTTCAAGGGTCATGCAGGTGTCAGAGGCAGCTTTTGAACTCAACTCCCTTGACTCCAAAGTCATCATTCTTTCTCCTACATTAGATAATCTCCCTAACTTTGTATAATGTAAGTTTTTTGAAAGCCTTTTGGAAGGCTTATCTTATAAGTTTTTGAAAAATTTGTTTCAATTTTATCTTTATATCTCCAGTACCTTAATAGGTGCTTAATCAATGTTTGTTGAATTAAATGGAAATGAACTGAAAGGAATGAATAGGCTATGATAATGATTATGATACCTTACTTTTATAGAGAATTTTATAGTTCTTTATGCCCCATCTCATTTTGCCCCATTAGGATGGAAGAAGGAGAGAGACACAGCTCTCTGTTCTTAATCTTACTGATTTCCAAAGTTAGTATTTCTTAAATATTTGCAATAGAGAATTAGGTGAAGAAGAAGGAAGGGGATTTATTTGGAGTGGGAATTAACCAAAGTGAGGGCATCTGGTGAAAGAAAGAATGACATGTAATTGCCCTACCTAAACCTTATAGCTAAGCTTAGCAGATAGTAAACATTTAATAAGTGATAATACACCTTCCCTCTTCACCCATTTATTAATTAAACAGGATCAGGCAAGTAGCCAATAGCACCCCCTGTTGATTAAAGATACAAAACACTTTCTTATATAATCCTTACAAAGTTTTTGCACACATTACAACAATATACAAATGTAAGTTATTGTTAATGTTATCATGATCTCATTTGTTTTAATTGCTATGTAAGAACAACAACATATTATTATTATTTTATTTCTACCATTCCAAAGTAACTAGTACAGTGCTCTGCAAATTGACTAAAATAAGGCCTCATCTTCTTTGGGATAAGTAGTTTATTTACTACATCCTAGAAGATAAGAGTTTATGAGGAAGGGAGAAGCAGGAGTCAATAGTCTCTGAGCTAGGGCAAAGAAGTAGAGATGGTTATTGTAGATATTACCACATATCCTGCTGTGGGTTTTGTCCCATCTAATGCGGGGGAATAGGAAAGCTGGCAAATCACCTGCCCTTCCCCAAACACGGAACATGTTAGTTTTACTCATGGCCTGATCTGACTAAGACGAGGTGAAGGAGATCTTTGCTGAGGCTGTTTTTAGTCATACTGTGTTTTTTTGGTGTTCAGTGAATTCAAGAGCCTCAAAAGGTGGAAAACCTTCTACTTGGGTCCAGGTGCTGGGTCCAGGTGCTGGATCCCGAGCTTTAGCCCAGACTTTAATGAAGGGTTGCCTTTAGAGGTATGGGTTAGATGGGATGATCTCTTAAATTTTGTGAGGCTATCGAAGATTGCACACTCAGTTGGCAAGTTAAGTACCTACTATGTGCTAGGTGTTGTAACGGGACTGGGGAAACAAAGGCAAAAAGCAAAACTGTCCCTTTCTTCAGGAGCTTAAACCTAGTAGGAGTCAAGACATACCTGGGTAACCTCCAACAGAGCCATAAGGTGCTTTAGGAGTGAGGGCACAGGAGACTTTTACAAAGGTTCCAATGAGAAGTTTCTGAACTTTGGATTGGCCTAAAAGTCTAGATTAGAGTTTTGCTTGACTGGATGGGAAGGCAACTTTCCTTAGGGGCTCGGGGCTGATTTCTCCAGTGACTCTAGACATGTTTATTAGTTTTGATTTGAAAAGTCACTTGTTTCTGATCCTTCTCAGAGGGAGATCAACTCTCTGCCCCCAAATTGAGCCCTCCAGCAGCTATGAAAAGAGGACCAGGTCTTCCGACGTTTTTGTTTTGTGTTTTTGCCTCCTCTTCTCTTCTTTTACTCCAGCTTATTGCAATAAATCATCTTCTGGAGCAGGGAGCCGAGCAGGGTACACGGGGGATCTTTGCCCTCCACTTCCTTCTTCCTCTCTCAGGGATCTGGCATCAGTTCAGCCATCTTGACATCCCCAGCTGTGAATGCTGCCCTCTGCAAATGCATTCAATGCTGATACACAGGCTCTTGGCTGCCTTTTCCCATAGCCGTCTGCTGAGATGGCGTGGTGCCTGCTTGCAAGATGGCATGCTATTTTTACCTTGGTAGAGGTGCCAAGCTGGCCAGATGTTTTTTGCAGCAAAGTGAAACTGAGCTTCCTTGGGGGAGGGGAGAAAGAGGGAGACTTCTAAATGGCATCTGGGGGGAGGGATATCCCAGGGGAGCAGAATGGGATGCTTGGAAGCAGGCAGATGCCCCAGAAACTCTCCCACTAAGGGCAGGCACCTGCCAGGAGGTGGGGGCTGCTACATCCAGCCCAGAGCAGTTGGCAGGATGAGCCTGGGCCAATCAGTGACTGAAATCAAGGTCCCTTTAGGGGATGGGTTTCACTTTGGGGACTCAGGAGACGCAGGGGACAAGCACAAAAGTGTCCCCCCCCCACAACCCAGGAGACTTCCCTGAGACTGATTGGAGGCACTTGTTGCTTGGAAAATTCCAGGCTCAGTTGACTGTCTGAGCTGGGAGGAGAAGAGGGAGGGGAAAGGCAGTTGAAACAAGAGGGAAGTTTGGGAATTCATCATCTTCTTGAGATGTAAGCAGAAGTGGGATGGTTTGGGGTCCTTCAGAATCAGGTCATACATAGAGGCTGCTTTTTGCAGATTAAGGTAACTGAGGCCCAAAAAACCAAATTGATTCATTCAAGATTATGGTAGCTAGCTATGATAACTACCGAATTAGGAATTGGAAATTAAATATTAAAAGATTAGAGTTTAAAATGAAGTAGAGCTAGAAGGGGCATTTAGTTTAAGTTTCTCATTTTATAGACAAGACCCAGAGGAACATATTTAAGGTAATATTGTTGGTAAGCAGAAGACCAGGGATGAGAACTGGGATTTATGTTCTTCATTGAGGGAGCTAAGAGGGAAAAAGAGTAGGATCCTTACCTACAGGAAGCTTCTGATCTAATGGTCCACAATAACCAAAAATCCATGGCTGTATTTAACTGACTAGTCTGCGAATTGAAGCTGTAGACAGATGATCTCTAAAGCCTTTCCTTGTCTCTGATTTTAATTAGCTTTGGGGGTTTGCTACCTCCCTAAGGCTGCTCAGCTGTGCTTGTAGTAGATTCTTTCTCTCAGTCCCATATTATAGCTTATTTCCAAAACTTTTGATTAAGATTGATCTGGTCCTTGAGATAGCAAGGTGTCTGATTCATAGTAGGGCAGGGGCAGCTAGTGGGAAGACATGTACAATCAAGAAGTATTTGTTAAATGCTAGAGTTTCAAAGAAAAGGCAAGAATGGTCCCTGTCTTACATGCTGGTGGGGGACGGCATAGACAAGATACATACATACAGAAGTGATGGAAGGTGGTCTTTGAGGGAAAGGTTTGAACAATTGGGAGAATGAATGGTGGAAAACTTCTTGGCTCAAGTTGGGACTTAGAGAAAACCGGGGACTTTGACAGAGGAAGAGTGGGAGGCATTCTAGGCAGGGGTGACAGCTATTTCAAAGGCACAGAGTGTTCAGATTGAGGAAAAGCAGGTCAGTCAGGACCACTAAAGTCTCAAAGGGGAGGGATGAGACAAGTTGTATGTGAAGAGCTTTAAGTGCCAGAGTGGGTAAGTAAACACTTGTCAAGTAAGCATTTATTATGTGCTAGGAATTGTCCTAAACCCTGGGAAATTGAGGAAAAGCAAAAACAGCCCCTAATCTCTCTTTTTTAAATTAATTTTATAATTATACATTTTTTGACAATATATATGCATGAGTAATTTTTTTATAACATTATCCCTTGTATTCATTTTTTTCCAGATTTTCCCCTCCCTCCCTCTACTTCCTCCCTTAGATGACAGGCAATCTCATCCATTTTACATTTGTTACAGTATAACTTAGATACAATATATGTGTGTAAATCCAATTTTCTTGTTGCACATTAAGTATTAGCTTCCGAAGGTATAAGTAACCTGGGTAGATAGACAGTAGTGCTAACAATTTACATTCGTTTCCCAGTGTTCCTTCTCTGGGTGTAGTTATTTCTGTCCATCATTGATCAACTGGAAGTGAGTTGGATCTTCTTTATGTTGAAGATATCCACTTCCATCAGAATACATCCTCATACAGCATTGAAGTGTACAGCGATCTTCTGGTTCAGCGTCAGTTCATGTATGTCTTTCCAAGCCTTTCTGAATTCGTCATTTCTTACAGAGCAATAATATTCCATAACCTTCATATACCATAATTTACCCAACCATTCTCCAATTGATGGGCATCCATTCATTTTTCAGTTTCTAGCCACTACGAAAAGAGCTGCTACAAACATTTTGGCACACACAGGTCCCTTTCCCTTCTTTAGTATTTCTTTGGGATATAAGCCCAGTAGTAGCACTGCTGGATCAAAGGGTATGCACAGTTTGATAACTTTTTAAATAGTCCCTAACCTCAAGGAGCTCATATTTAATGGGAATATTTGCACTTCTTTCCAGGACCTGGCCTTTATATGGACTCTGGGTTTCCCAGAGGGCACTCTCTACTGCCATTGGTTCAACCCCCACTTCTCCCATTGGTAGGGGCTTGTGAAGGGTATCTCAATTCCAGATAAATCTTTCATGTTGGGCAGCTTTTATGAAGGGATATTTGCTCTAAAAAACCCACAACCAAATTTTTCCCCTCAAGGTCATAGTTTCCCCTGCACACTTGGGACTCCCTACTTAGCCGTGTTCCTGTACATTTTTGGTCTGACTAAGGTCATGTTCAGATGAAGCAGGAGTGCTAGATCAGTTTGATTTTCTATCCATTTGCCCTTGCTGTCCCAAGCCCACAGCCAGGAAGGGCTGGTGCTGCTGACCAGTAACTGAGCTCGTGGGGTTCAGCTAAGCAGCAGAGTACTCCTAGTCTTGGGTGGACATGTTATTGTTCGTCCTTCATCCTTGAAGAGGGCCATGACATCAGGGAGGTGATGCTATGACATGCAAGTGAATTGGATTTAAATGAGAGAAGGCTCTGAAGGGGAAGGTGAGGTGGGTGACCCAGAGCCAGCTGGGTCTAATGGTGATTTATAGCTCAAGATGACTGGAGATGGCTCATAGGTGGAACTTGGTCATGTTCTGAATATACAACCTGAGCAACCAGAACTCTATCATGTGATATCACTGGTCCTCCTTGAGAAGGAAGGAGGAACAATAACCTAAACCAGCTTCTTAATCTTTAAAAGCTAGGGGAAATTGGCTGGGGTTGGTAAGTGGAGCAGGGAAGAAAATTCATTAGGAAGTCCTGGGAAACAAGGTCAGGACATCCATGTCTTTCTCTCCTTGACTATTACCATCAATCCAAAGGAGATGTGCATATTATTTCTAGCTTTGAGAGTCCCCAAAGCCAGCATTCAGTTTAAGTTATGGGCTGCCAGCTTCTGAGAAGCCCACAGTCCCTAAGATAGAGCATCCCTTTTAATTTGTTAATTTAATGATGCTCTAGGGCATGGTGAGACATGGACAGATGAGAGGGGCTGCTCTCTCCTCAGCCCTCTTCACTTGGGAGACTATGTCGGGGTAGTCAAAGAGGCAGGGTCCTAGCAGGCTCTGATTTAGAGTGGGCCTGGCCCCAATCCCGAGTTTTGGCATCTTGATTGGCCCCAGCTGGTCCGACTTTCCCTCTACATACTGTCCTGTTTTCTTGGCTTTAATCATCGAACGCCAACTGCAGGCCAGTGCAGTGAAATGTTTTCTCCTTGTTGCTTCAGACAAAAGAGGCAGCTATGTACTCTGCGTTCCTCCTCTGGCTTCTTGGAGGAAAGGGGCTATTTTGTTTCTGCCCTTCCATTCCTAGCCCCTAGCAATGTGCTATGACAGACACTCAATAAATGCCCATTGAATCAAATCAAATATTTAAAAAGATAGAAACTGGATTCTCTGTTTCCTCTGAATCTCCCCAGTGTGGTTCAGTGTAATACCAGGCCTCAATCAATCACGCAACAAATGGTTTTTATTGATGGATTGAGATGGGGGGAGGGCAGAGTGGTTTCCGATAAAAGCAGATTTTCCTCAGTTGGTTCTGTTTTTTGGAATATTTCCTCTTGACCTCCTCACCATAGGGTCCTGAAAAGGATTGTAAAGATCATCTAGATTAACCTCTTCATTTTACAGATGAAGAAATGAGATCCAGAGAGAGGTAGGACTTTTCACACCAAGTCCAATAGTTTGGTGCTTCTATACCAAGGGGAAAAAGAAACATTTCCCTATTGACTTCTTAAAAAGAGGCTAGCCAGAGCATTTCTGCACGGATCAGAGAATCTTTTGTCACCTTTTCCATAGGTTGTGGAAAAGTACCCTCCTCACCTTGCTGACCAGAAATCAGGATTACTTACAGGAATGGAAAGACTGGAGTTGGGGAAGGGCAAGAATCAGGATGTGTGTGTGTGTGTGTGTGTGTGTGTGTGTGTGTGTGTGTGTGTGTGTGTTGCTCTTAGAGCATTTATTCTTTACAATGAGCACTGTTAGAACACCACGGGTATAAATGCCAGCTAGCAGGACCACCTTGCCCTCAAGAAGCTTACATTCTAATGAGGGAAAGGGAAGACAGCACAAGACTAGAAAGTGGAAAAAGGTAGAACTAGAAAGTGAACTGGAATCTTGGCCAGGAAACTGCAAAAAGGGTCTGGAGGTCTGGTTTCCAACAAGAACTGCCTGATCTCAGCCTAACATTTTACCTAGAGAAGGAGGAGACTTAGGGTGAGTGCCGACAGGGATCAGGGTAGATAGGTGATGCAGTTGATGGAGCAGTAAATTTGGAGTCAGGGACATCTGAATACATATCTGGCTGTGTGATTCTGGGGAAGTCATTTAATCCTATTTGCCTCAGTTCCTTATCTGTGAAATGGATTCACACTGGAAGAGGAAATGTGGAGCCACTCCAGTATCTTTGCCAGGGAAATCCCATGGACAAAGTCTACTAGGTCAAGTAGTCAGACAGGACAACTACATTAGAATTGGAGGGAAGCTTAGAAATTACTGGATTTTCCCAACATCATTTTCAGATAAGGAAGCTAAAAACAAGCCGGACTTGGAAGGCCTGAGTTTAGATCCTTAGCCACGTGACTTGAGCAAATAACTCACTTAACTTTTCTTAATTTCCTTTTCCATAAAATGGGAATAATAATAATAACTACATCTAGTTTACAGGGTTATTGTGAAGGTCAAGAACTTCACAGGTCTCCAATTATTATAAACATTTTTAACAATTATGAAGCAAAGTGAGCCTAAGACAGATTTAGAACTCGGATCTTCTGAACCCAAATTCAAGGCTCTTCCCACTGATCCTACCCTGGCTAGAGTGCAGTTGAGGGGCCAGCCCAGCACCTGTAGGGGAAAAGAGCCTGTTACTTCCCCACCCCCTCTGCCTTTCGCAGTCCCAGGGCAATCCTAGATGCCCAGACGTTCCTGTTAGCTTCCTTGGAGCTCACATTAGCATGGCTGGGAGCTTTCCAGCTGCCAGAGAAAAGTGATTTGTTCTCCAAGTCCCATTTACAAGAACTCCCAGTCCTCAGTCTGTGTCCTCAGGCCCGTGAAACTCGAACTGGCTCTGTGTTTTATAGCTTTCTTCTGGGACTCTGCTCCTGAGATCCTACTCGTAAAATTGGAGTCCCACAACTGACAGAATTATTCTTTGTTTTTCCCGTGTGATTTCCCTTTCCTCCTTCCTCTCCCCTCTTCCTTCCCCATTGTTTATCTTTGGCACACAGAGGCTTGTTTATATACTGTTTTTCTCCCAGGCTGATTGGAAGGTGACTAATGGAAAAAAGAACTGGCCTGTTGGGTAGGTCATTGGACTATCTTTCCCCGCCACAAGTTAGTGAGGGTTTTGTTGGTTGAAAATGGTACCATTGGGTTTACTTATATCTTTACATTTACTCTGCTTTAGCTAACAACACTTGGCTTTCCCTTATGGAAACTTATTAAGTCTAAGAGGCAGCATTGTTTGAGGACCTGGAAACACAAGAAAATATTCAATTTCAGCTTTCGTATCCCCGGATTTGGAATTGGAGGATCTGGTTCAAATCATGGCAATCCCTCACCACTGACTTCAAGCAGATCACCCTATGTAGGTCTTAATTCCTCATTTGTAAAAGAAAAGGCTTGGATGAGGCTCATTCTAATTATCAACATTAAGACCTTGCTGACGAATATACACAACAGCAAGAAAATATTGCTAAAATGATAATGGAAAAGATCAAAGTTAGACTTTCTGGACTACTATTTATAATAACAAAGGCAGGTATTTATCTAGCTTTTTGGAACTAGTCTTGTCCACTACTCTATTCTAAGTTCACTGGATTTAGTTGGCCCAGGACCAATTGTGCTTGATACCCCATCCAGATACCCACTGTGCTCATCTTCTCTGCATCCTAGCCACCATCTTGGTACAGTCCTTCTTCCACTCTGATCTTTCCACCTGTTAATTTGGGAATTGTAATCAAATTGAGGCTACCATTGTCCTGAAGTAAGTTGAGATGAGGAGTAAATACATTTCAGGCCTGAAGGACGGCACCTCTGAAGTTTTAGAGGCAAGAGATGGAATGTGTGATGGTGATGGCTGGAGACAGCTGTCTGAAATGTACCCTGTATGAAAGGTACTGCTGTTACATAAGGTGGAAAGGCAGGTCAGAACTGATGGTAGAGACCAAGGAGAAACTCCCAAATCATCAGTATCATTTATTAAGCATCTGGTACATGCTAGGCAGATTACTAAGCAATGAGGATGCAAAGAAAGGCAAAAAACACTTGGAAGAAAAGAAGCTCACATTCTAAAGGAGGAGATTACGGGGAGACAATTATGTACAAATAAGTTACATAAAGGGTAAACTGACACTAATCCACAGAGGGAAGACACTAGTATTAAGGCGGATTGGGAAAGGATTCTTGTAAAAGACAGGATGTTCTCCAGAACTTGTCAAAGAAGCCAGAAAGTAGAATTGAGAAAGGAATTGATTTGAGACATGGGGAATAGTTGGAAAACACGCTCAGAATTGAGGGTGGGATGTTCTGTGCAAGGACAATATCATCAGATCAGAGAGTGTGCAATGAGCGTGATGGTGATTACATTTAGAAGATTGGAAAGGTAGTGAAGAGCCAAATAGGGAGCCACTAAAGTTTGTTGAAGGGGGGAGGTAAGGGAAAGGAAGAAGCATTTATTAAATGCCCACCCTGTCCTGTGTCAGGCATTGTTGTAAGTGCTTTGCAAATATCATCTCACAACAACCCTGTGAAGTAGATGCTTTTATCAGCTTCTTTTTACAGTTGAGAAAACTGAGGCAGAAAAGTTAAGGGACTCACTTGGGGTCACACAACTAATAAATATCTGAGACTAACTTTGGACTCAAATCTCTGCATTATTCACTGTGCTTTCATAGGGTGTTGACATGGTCAGATCTGTTTTTAAGGAAAGTCTAAATTTGATAGTCAAGAAGAAGATGGATTGGAATGGGGAGAGACTTGAGTTACGGAGGCCAATCAGCAGCAGGCTGTTGCAATAGTCCAGGTATGATAATGAACACTTCCCCAGAGGATCAATGTCAGAGGAGAGAAGGGACCTTATATAAATAGAGAGCATCATAGGAATCAATATCTGGTTAGTTGTGGGGAGTCAATGAAGCTGGAGGTTGGGAAGGAGGGTTGGAACCTGGTGACTGAGAGGATGGTAGTTCCCTCTACAACGGGAGGGAAGCTGTTGGGAGCAAAGCCATGGCTATTTTGTTCACTGGTTGCTCCACTACCGGTAGGCAAAGCAAGTCAGACATTCTGGCCCTTGGCTTCCTCATCTTTAAACGAGGGGATTGGAATTGCTGACCTTAAAGGTCCCTTCCTAATCTATTATTATGAGTGAGATGGGTTATGACAAGCCCTTTCAGCACCAAGAGTGGGTATTTTCCTTGGACTAAACCCTCGGCTGGAGAAGCTTCTTGGTCAATGCTTGGTTTCCTGACCGATGCGGTTGGGGTGAGATGCTTTGGTGTGGGTCCTAGGAAGTGCTCTTTAATCTGTCAGGAGATCCTCCCTGGGCTTCCTTCCTGTGCCAAGCTTTGATGGTCAATGGACCGCGATGAAAAGTGGTAGAAAGAGGATAATTGTTGTGTATGGTGATTTGGGTAGAAGGTATGGATGGAGTGCTGATTGGCTCCATGGTTTACTTACTGGAAGGAGGGGTGCTTACCCTGTCTTGGCAACTTCCTAATAAGTCACAGGCATGTTAGATTGAATAAGGTCGAGAAACACTGACTTAGAGTGTTTTTCATAGGATAAAAGAAGGGAAGACTTGGAGATGTTTAGTTTGAAGAAAATTGGGGGGGGGAGGAAGAAACATAATAACTATCTTCAAATATTATATTGATGAAGTATTAATTAGATTTTTTTTGTCTAACCCAAAGAGACAGAATGAGAACTATGAATAAAAGTTGAGTAGAGGTTATTTTAAGTTTGAAGGAAGGAGAAATTACCTAACAATGAAAGTCAAACGGAGCCTAAAGAAGTAGTAGAAGTAGTAGATTTCCCCTTCACTGGAGGTATTCATGATGCTACAAAAGGGATATGGGGATATAATACTAATCATAATGGTTAACATTTATGTAGCATAATATGTAACATAGTATGTAACATTATGTAGCATAAGATATATTACACATAGTATCTCTTGGTAAGTGTCTGGAGCAGGATTTGAATTCAGATTTTCGACCTCAAGTCTAACATTCTGGCCACATTTAGTGGCATTGTAATAGCAGAACATTAGAAGACAGTCTTGTTTGGGTTTGGATTGGACTGGATAATCTCCGAGGTCCCTTCTAGTTCTGAGATTTTAGAATTCTGGGAAAGATTTTTATAGGAAATAATGCCTTTCAGAGTCAATGTGTTTGTTGAAGGGAGGAAGGTTACAGGAGGAAATGTTCCAAGCAAGCAATTTTCTGTGAGTGAATGTAATCTCTGATCATGGAGGAAGAATTAGTGGTATGTGAAGATGGAGTAGGTGGCTGCCTACATTGTATGTTCAGGACACAGATTCCAACCAAAAAGATTTCCCTTCTTATTCTGGGTTGAGTTTTCACCCTCCTTGTTTCTCTTTTCCCTATGGTAACATCTCTAGGAGGCTCCTGCTGGAGATGTGATGATGTCACCTAGGAAATACCTTCCTAGCTATTAGTATATTGGCACTGGTCCATGAGATGCTTGATTAAAAACTAAACCAAAACAGAAAAGGGCTCATTTTTATAAAATTCTCTTTTCCTGATAGTCCTGTGAGGTATATAGAGCAAGGATCAGTGCCTCTATTTTTCCAGACTTGGAAGTGGAGGCTCATAGAAGTTTGTCCTTTGGCCAAGAGGATTCTGGAAGCAAACATGGATATTTCGATTTTGTATTCAGTGCCTTTTCCATGATACCATGCTGAAAAGGGAACCACGGTAGGTGATTATTCTTACCTTTTGCTATGAGAAGGAGAGACTCGAGTGTTAGAAAACTGCAGGTAGAACATACGATCATAGAATTTAGATCAGAACAAGACTAAAGGTCATCTAGTCCAACTTTTTTATTTTGCAGATGAAGGAACTGAGATATAAAGTGACCCAAGGTCATGTAGCAGAGTGGAAATCTTCATCCTGTCCCTGGTACTGTTTAGTATCCACATCACTGCCTTTGGAAAGGATGTCAAAGGGATTAGGACCCATTCTCCATGAAAATGTGGATCCTTGGAGGGGGAGAACAGCTTCATTTTTGCCTTTGTATACCTAGTTAACCACCAGGCCCATAGCAGGTCCTTAATAAGTGCTTCTTGGTTTGACTGTTTTGCAGTAATTGCCAGGATTTGGGGACTTAACTAGCAGAAATTGTGCTGGGTCCAATGTTCACCATTTTATTTTGGAAGGGGGAAGGGAGACAATGAGAGAGCATGGGAGCTTAGATGGCAGTCTTCTCATGGGGGTAGTCCTGCCAGGAGGGGGCATTTCATTCATCAAAATCCAGACTATTGTCCTTGAAGATTTTGGGGAGATGTCAGTCCTGGTAGATGGGAGTATTGACTGGGGGGCCTTTGGGGGACCATAGACAGTGGCACTACCCTGTCTCCCTGTCCTGTTCTCTTACCCCACAATGGGGCAAAACCAGATTTACCTAGGCTTATACAATTTGCCATTACTTTCCAGGTATACTTTGCATTTATCTTGAATGAGTCGTTATTTTTATGTCGTCTCCTATCTTTTTGAGAACAGGAACTGTTGTTACCTTCAATGCAAGGTGCCGCAAGGAACAGAGTTCCCTGAGAGTTTCCTTCCTCTACCTGCAAGAAGGAGAGTCCTTGGCCCTTTTGCCCTTCCCTAATCCTCAGGGATTAGCCTTCCCTAAAAGACAAATTTGCCTCCTCCCATTCCCCCAGTCTTAGTCATTGTCCTTGTGTTCACATACTGGCTCTGTCACTTGGGCAAATCACTTGTCTGTTTGGGACTTGGTTTCCTCATCTGTAAAATTAAAGAGATGTGGGGGGAGGGTAGAGTTTGGGTGACCTCTAAGGTTATTTCAGCTCCATAGCTATGTTTCTTTGACTAATCTTTTATTTTTACTTGTAAATTATTCAATTAATTATCCCCCTCCACCCCCATGATTTATTCTAACATTCTACAAGGAGTTTGCATTTGACCTGGTCCTCCAGTGATAGACTCCTACCTCAGATCTGGAAGGGACATTTAAGGTCATCTGGTCCAACCATATCATTTTATTTATTTATTTTTTTGAGGATCACAAAATACTTTTATTGAAAAGTCTTAGTGCTGCCAATATATATGTACATATATTATATGTATATATAATATACATACATATATTATATGTGTCAAATCACATCATTTTGAAGATGAAGAAAGAGACCCAAAGGAGGACCTGTGTCCCCACAGATATTAAGGGTCTGAGCCTAGATGAAAATGCTGGTCTACTAAATTTTGACCCACTTTAGGATTCTGGAGGGCCTTCCACGGCCCTCGAACCACTGGAGCAAAAGCTCCAAGGGGGATGAACACAGACTGGGCTAAACAAAGGCTATCTCTATTGCTGCTACCATAGCTAAAGACGCTCCGAGTTTACTTTGGGGGACATCCCTTACAGGAATGCTAATGTGGGGCAGAGCAGGACAGTGAAAGAATTCCCCAGAATGTATGGATTCATCCAGCCCTGGCTACATTCTGTTCCAGAATTGCTCCTGGCAGAAACCTATAGGAAAAAAATGCAAACCAGATGTACAAAGAAATGTTTTCCTTGTCAGGAGGGAAAGAGTCCCCCGTTCCATCCCTGATCCCCCTCATTATTTTCAGCTTTTACCTCTTACCATTTTGAGTTTGAAAGAGACTAAAAATCTTCCCCCCCCCACCTGCTGGATGCATGGGTACCTGGCGATGGGGTCCCGCCTCAGCACGCAGCAGGAGACTGGCTGCTGTCAGCTTTGAGCTGGCTCCCGAGCAAAGGGGGCAAAACAGATGGAAATGCGACTTCTTCCTGTCCCCTTGGAAGCTGGAGCTGGAGGGCAACATGAAGATCTAAGAGCTTAATTGGAAGGAATATGAAAGTGTGCACCAGCACTCAGGGCAGGTTTTGAGGGATGCCGGTTGGTCTCAGATCCTGCTTTGGAGACTGATTTCATTTTCATGGCAGCTTCAGGGGCTTTAATGACATTCCCAGGTTTGCCTCAGTCTACCTGTCCATGCTCTTCCTCTGGGAGAAGGGGCTGCTCTTACCTACCTTCATCATGCCCCAGATGGCAGAGGGAGAGGCGTCATCCCCCTCCATAAACATAAGCTTAAGAAAGCAGAGAGTTAACAAGCATCATGAAGCTCTTACTATGTGCTGGAGTCTCTTAGATCAGGTTGGGACAGAGAGAGCTAGGACTCATGATTAACAAAAAGAACTTTATTTTGCAAAGCTACAGTTGGAAAGAGTCTTTTAGGCTCTCTTCTTCTCTATCATCAGGCAAGAGATTGGTCTTCAGAAACCCACCCAGTTTGAGAGGTCCAGATGCTTCTGGAGTGGTATTTTATTACTCTTTGGGGACCCCTATTGTGCCTAGCACTGTGCTTTGTACATAGTGAGTGCTTGGGAATTTATACTGTTGTTTACATATTATCTCTCTCGCTAGTATGTGATCTCCTTGAGGGCAGGAAACTTGTTTTTGTCTTAGATTGTGTCTTCAGAGCTTAACACAGTGCCTGGTATGTAGTAAGTGCTTAATAAATGCTTTATCAATTACTGACAGACTACACTTAGAATGAACATTCAGTGAGTGAATTCTATCTTACAGAAGGCAGGTATTTTTCCTCAGTGTTTTTGCTTTGATGAAAACCTGCCCATACACTTATATTTGATTGCAGAAGATTTTTAGCACAGGACAATTTTTCTGGAGACTGATTAATTAAAGGCTCCAGGACTCTTTTGGCTTTGAATCCCATAGGAAGGGAATTAAGCCTGCTGGGGTTGTTATTAGCCTAAGGAATAGGAAGGGGAGAAAGAAGGAGGAAAGAAGCAAACTTAATTATTTTTTTTAATTAAAGCTCTTTATTTTCAAAATACATGCAAAGATAGTTTTCAACATTCATCCTTGCAAACCCTTGTATTCCAAAATTTTCCCTCTTCCCTGGCTCTCCTCCACCCCTTCTCCTAGATGACTAGTAATCCAATATATATTAAACATGTGTAATTCTTCTATACATATTTTCACAATTAACATGCTGCACAAGAAAAATCAGATCAAAAAAGGGAAAATGAGAAAGAAAACAAAATGCAAGCAAACAACAACAAAAAGAGCGAAAATACCATGTTGTGATCCACACTCAGTCCTCACAGTCCTGTCCCTGGTGCAGATGGATCTCTCCAAAGACCATTGGAACTTAACTGAATTACCTCGATGTTGAAAAGAGCCACGTATTGTATAATCTTGTTGTTGCCATGTATAATGATCTTCTAGTTCTGCTCATTTTACTCAGCATCAGTTCATGCAAGTCTCTCCAAGCCTCTCTGTATTCTTCCTGCTGGTCATTTCTTACAGAGCAATAATATTCCATAACATTCATATACTATAACTTATTCAGTACTCCATCTGATGGGCAGCCACTCAGGGAAACAATTTTTAAAGAGTTTTAAGAATTGCAAGGCAGCTTATTAGTCACCTTGCCTCACGAATATCTAAAAATAAACTAATCAATTATTTATCAAACATTTACCATAGACCAGGCACAATGCTAAGCAATGGGCATATAAAGAAAGACAAAACCAGTTTCTAATGTCAAAGAATTCATGATATAATGGGAAAAGCAAGAGATAAAAATAAATACCACTTTAATACAAAAAAACTCCCCTCTGCAAAATGGTCATCCACTTGATGGATGCTTATGACTTCCAATGAAGGATGTGAACAACAACAATAATAATAACCAGCATTTTTTAGTGCTGTAAGATTTACAAAGGGTTTTATATATGTTATCTCACTTGATCTTTACAACTTTATAAAGTAAACAGGATTATTATCTTCCTTTTATAGAAAGGGAAACTGAGTCAAGAGACCTGCCCCAAATGTAAGCTAGGAAGTATCTGAAGCAGGATTTGAATTCAGGTTTTCGAGATTTCAAATCTGATGATCTCTGTAGCATCCCACCTCCCAAGTTGCTTTGGGATAACTTTGGGATAAGAAGTTTTTTCCAACATCACATCCAGTTTACTACTTTTTATTTGCTACCCCAATGGAAAAAAAGTCTAATCAGTGACATCTCTTCAAATATTTGGATATAGTTATCATGTCATGACTCCCCCACGTTTTCACTCCTCCAATTTCTTCCATTGATCCTCATTTTAAGCATGAATTCATGGAGGAGAAAGGTGAAGGAACAGATGCATGTGGCAGGGAGAAGCTGAGCAGGTCCCTCAGATGGAACAGGTGGTCTGGTTAATTCCTGTCAGCTGATTGTTGCTTTTTCTGGGGCTCAGGAGCCAAGACCAGGGATGATGCCATTTCATTCTGAAGCCAAATTCATCAGATGGCTGGTGCCAAAATCCCACGGTCTCTAAGCCTGAAAATCTATTTGCCTTCCCTTCCTCCCCCCAAGACTTCCCTTTTCCAAATGGAGAGAGAAGTACTGTAGAGTGTACAGGAGGATTCAGTGAAGAGCTAGCCCAGATGCAGAATAAAGCAGTTTGGGGGAGTGCCAAACTGGGACAGGCAGGTGGAGTCTTCCTCGCCATGACCTTCAACCCCTTCATTCTGGAGGGTCATTTCATCCCTGGAAGTCATACCTCAGGCCAGCCGGCTCTTCACTTCCCACCAGGCTTCACTCCCCCAGACATCTCTAAAAAGCCTCCTTTCTTTGCACTTTCTATTCTTCCTCTCACTTTTTGTGGTGTTCTCCATTAGAAAGTAAGCTCGTGAGGGCAGAGAACTTCTTATCACTTAACACAGTCCCTGGCACTTGATAAGCATTTAGTAAATGCTTGTTGACCTGGTTTTATGGTGGAAAGATAAGATATCAAATCTAGTCTGCTGCTGGGAGGGAGGTGGTGGTGGGAATGTGTGTGTGTGTGTGTATCCATACAGAGAGAGAGATAGCCAGGGGCACACACACACACAGAATTAGAGAGAGACATTATATATCTATATCTATATCTATATCTATATCTATATCTATATCTATATCTATATCTATATCTATATCTATATCTATATCTATATCTATATCTATATCTATATCTATATCTATATCTATCTATATCTATATCTATATCTATATCTATATCTATATCTATATCTATATCTATATCTATATATATCTATATATATACAGAGAGAGAGAGAGAGAGAGACAGAGAGAGACACAGAGAGAAATGTGAATGGCATTTTCTATTCCAAGTCTATTGAAATTGCCTTGAATCACCTCATGGTTGAAAAGGGCCAAGTCTATCCCAGTTGATCATCTCATAATCTTGCTGTTACTCTGTATAATGTTTTTCAGTTCTGTTCTAATTCATATAAGGCTTTTCTGAAATCATCTGCTTGTCATTTCTTATAGGACAATAATATTCCTCAACACCCACACACCACAACTCATTCAGCCGTCCTCCAACTGATGGGCATCCATTCGCTTTTCAGTTCCTTGTCACTACAAAAAGGCAGCCACAGACATTTTTTACATGTGGTCCTTTTTCCTGCTTTATCATCCCTTTGGGATACGGTAGAGACACTGCTGGATCAAAAGGTTCTGCGTGGAAATTTTGGAAGTCTCTTCTGCCCTTGACTGGTTGACATCTCCTTAGTCAGCATGGTGGTTCCCCGGGGCTCACCATATTGGTTTGGAGCTTAATGCGGAATGGAAAAACATTCCCTTCTTAGCCCTACTAACAGCTCAGTATTCCCAAACTCAATTCACCAGCCAGCCTCGGCCTCCCCTAGTAGCAGAAATTACAGATGTACCACAATGCCCAATAGCAATTTTCCATATAATTGGTTTCCTTTGTAAGGTTATGTCGTTTATTTTATGCACTTAAAAACATTATTCTGAGAAGAGTTCTCAGAAGGCTTCACCAGACTGTCAGAGGGGTCCATTTACACAAGAACAGTTATGAATCCTGCTCTAAGGTTATCAGTTGCAAGCAGGGCCAATTTGCTTTTGCTTTGAAGGGGGAGAGGGAAACAAACATTTATTATGCACCGACTGTGTGCTAGCTATTCTGCTAAATGCAATCTTTGAGATTACTTTCCATTTACATTGTAGATATTTTACTGTACTGTGTTCTTTTCTCTATTAGAATATGAACTAGAACGCGTGATTTTACTTTTTTTTGTATGTGTTTCTGTCTCTCTGTCTGTCTTCCTGTTTGTCTCCATCTCCTCTTTCTCTCTTTCTCTCTCTCTCTTTTTCTCTCTGTCTCTCTCTTTGTCTCTCTCTCTCTTTGTCTCTCTCTCTCTGTCTCTCTCTTTGTCTCTCTCTCTCTCTGTCTGTCTCTGTCTCTCTCTTTGTCTCTCTCTCTTTGTCTCTCTCTCTCTCTCTCTCTCTCTCTCTCTCTCTCTCTCTCTCTCGCCCTGTCTCTCTCTGTCTGTCTCTGTCTCTGTCTCTCTGTCTGTCTCTGTCTCTCTGTCTCTGTCTCTCTGTCTCTGTCTCTCTCTGTCTCTGTCTCTCTCTCTCCTCTGTCTCTCTCTTTGTCTCTCTCTGTCTCTGTCTCTCTGTCTCTGTCTCTCTGTCTCTGTCTCTCTCTGTCTCTCTCTCTCCTCTGTCTCTCTCTTTGTCTCTCTCTGTCTCTGTCTCTCTGTCTCTGTCTCTCTCTGTCTCTCTCTCTCCTCTGTCTCTCTCTTTGTCTCTCTCTGTCTCTGACTCTCTGTCTCTGTCTCTCTCTGTCTGTCTCTCTGTCTCTGTCTCTGTCTCTGTCTCTGTCTCTGTCTCTGTCTCTCTGTCTCTCTCTGTCTCTCTCTCTCTCTCTCTCTCTCTCTCTCTCTCTCTCTCTCTCTCTCTCTCTCTCTCTCTCTCTCTCTTCACCCAATATTTTGTCTCTAGTACTAAGCAAAATGTTTAGCAATATTACATAATCATTATTTGGTAACAGATTCTTAGAGAAAATGTCTGAAGTTCCCTATGTTAATGAAACCATTGGTCCAACCTAAATAGGTGCCGAGCCCTGTTGTTTTACTTTGCCTTAGGACTTTGCTCACCCTACAAATTTGGTGCCTTCTAAATTCAGAGTCCTAGACCAAAGCTTGTTTCCTCAACTTAGTTCTGCTTCTGATCTTGCTCACAAATTCCCCTTTCTCTTACCTTGGTCGTCCCATTTCCCCCCCCCCCCACTCCCTTCTCTGCTTATTTTTTTTTTGACTTCCTCAGGATTTTGACACCCCCCCCCCCCAGGATAACTGGGCTCATACCTTTGGAACAAGAATCTGAAACTTTAAGCTAGAGTTCTTCCTCCTTTGCACTGGTTAACTTAGAAGTTAATTTCATTAAAAAGACCTAGCTGATCCTGGCCAAGAGGAAGACCAAGGTAGAATAAAAGACAGCCCTCTGTAGAAATGATTCATTTTTACAGGGCCATTAACATGCTAATCTTCCATGGCATCGTGCCAGCTTGGATGCCCACAGCTTTCAGCTAGAACCCAGGAAGTAGTCCAAAAACATGAATTGATCCATTTTTCCCTATGGTATTTTTCATGATTTTGAATTTTCGTGATGTCTTCATCTGAGAAATCCAGCAAGAGAACAAACCCAAGCAGGTGGCCATTATCTGTGCAGAGCTGGGGTTCTTGACACATCAGAAGCCCGTTGAAAAGGTCCTGCCAGGGAATCAGGAACTGGAGATTTGCATTAGGAATAAAGTGTGCTGCCCAAAGTGGGAGAACCTGTTGGTTTACACTCAGCTTCCAGATCTGACTGGCACAGCTGTCCCTAGTGTAAGGGACAAGAAAGGGATGGCCCCAGGCTCCACTAGCTGGGGGTGGGGAGAGGCCCTGATCCGCCAAAGGTAAGGAAAATCCCCGTGGGGACTCTGACACCTTTCTCCCTCAGGCTGTTCTGTCAGAATGTCTTTTTCCCTTTTTCCCTTGTTCATTTTAATCTGATTTCACCAGAAAGAAAATGCTGGGGGAGGGAAGGAATGCCCAGCATGATTTTTGGTTGATTGATTTTTTTGAGTAGAGAGGCTCCTTCCAAGAACTACTAAGTACCTTATTGGGAGGAGTCTAGGAGGAGGTTTTTGTTGTTGTAGTTAGTTGAGATCTGGGCACAGGGAGTAAAAGAAAGCACTGTGTTCTCTTGTCTTTTTTGTCTTTACTTCTTCCCTGCTTTGCTTTTCTTTAGAAACTCTCTCTGAGTATTATCAACTTCAAGGCTTCCATAACCCAGTTTTCAGCTGGAGTAATGTTAGCCCTCAAGCACTGTGGGAGTAATAACAATAATAGTAATAAAAGGTAGCTTTGATATAATACTTCGAGGTCTGGAATGTTCTTTACAAATATATCAATTGAGTTTACTCTGGGAGGTAGGTGGCTTTATTATCCCCATTTTGCAGATGTGGAAACTGAGGCATTCAGAGATGACTTGCCTAGGATCATACAGCCACTAGGAATCTGGGGTAAGATTTTAATTTAAGTGCTTAATGGGGTAAGATTTTAATTTAAGTGCTCTTTCTACTATGCTTCCTTGCCACCTCTTAGAAACAAGGAGATCCTATATGGGGAGGGCCCTTACAATGGAAAGAACCAGATGATAGTGTCCAGGGAAAGATAGGGACAAGAATTGCACAGGATTAGGGAGCAGAGCAATTTTGATCTGCAGGGAGTCCAGATAACATCACCAAGGAGAGTCAGTGGTCTGTAATCCCATGAACACTGGGCCCTGAGGACCTCCTATGTGCAGAGCCCCTCTCTTATTCTGTTATAAAGTCCATGAAGATGAGCCCCTTCCCCTTCCCCTCTCCTCTCTTGCCTTCACTATCAGTTTACACGTCTGCTTACTTAACACCTATCTGTAAGTGTGGTGTTGATTAAGCAAATCTACCAAATCACCTCCTAGCACACTTAAATAAACATGTCCCCATACATGAAGGAGGTAGGAATAAGTGACAATCAGCCAATAAATCAAATATTTTAGATTAAATAAAAATACCGTTGCATCAACTGCAGCAATGTTTGATAGGGAGAGTTTTCAGCTGGATTGAGGAAATTTACTCATATCTTTTAGGTCATCTTTAACATGGAATACCAGATCAGAACCCAAGTTATGTGAGCATCTGGTAGAGATTTGGATTCCACTAAGTACTGAATGGAGAGAGCATTCCAGCTAAACTCCCTGAGGAGTTTCTTCAGGGCAGAGGAAAGCACTTCTGTTTCAGCTTCGGTCTTTCTGACCCTTCCCCCTCCTGTGCTTCTCCTCCCCCACTCCAAAGGCAGACCTTGGGAGTTTTGAAAGGCCTGCAGATTTTTGGACTTTCCATATTCCTTCTGGTATCCTTGTAATGCCCTTGGATTGACTGGTAGCAATGCCCACATTGAGAAGCAAAAACAACCTGGAGACAGATTCAAGGAGAAAAGAGGCAAAACCAAACCAAAAAATAAACTGCCCCATATCTAAAGTGAATATCTTGAGGATTCTGGCAAAAGGAGTTCTGACTTGTGAGCTACTCCTTTGTATATGTCTTTTCTAACTAACCTCGAGCCCATTTTCCTCTGGACTCTGTACATACTTGTGGGAGAGTTTCACAGACTTTTTTGGGGGAATATTCTGTACCAATATTATAGCTAGATAATGCTGTATTAAAATTCTTTTTTCAATAATATACTTAACTCTCAGTCTAAATGATTCTTAACTGATAGTCATGTCGAGCAACACACCAGTGGGGGCTCTTGGTCTATAGCACTAGAAAGATCATCCTCAATCTCTCAGGGCTACCCTTAGAATCCTGAGGAGACTTAGTAGCTGAACTCTTTGGATTTAATTCACCAGGAAAAAAAGAAGCTGGGATAATGTGCTAAACATTTGTTCCATGTAAGTATTTCAATGGAACAAAAACCGGAGCAAAATTATTTGAGAATAATGATTATCACAAATGGCAGCTTTAAGAAATCATTCTGCTTTTATATATTCAGTCTGTTAATTGCTCTGTGCTGACAAATTCTTAAGGAACTTTTCAAAATTCCCATCCAAATTTGTTCATCCCTTCTTTGGTATCATTTGACACATTATTGTTATTTCGATAATTTTTATCATTGCTGGGTAAAATTTCTGGAACTGGTGATAAGTTTAGGTTATCAGTCAATAAACAAGCATTTATTAAGTATATACACACACACACACACACACACACACACACACACACACACACACACATATATATATGCCTACTCTCTGAGAGTATCAGGATAATTAATGAAATAATCTATATTCCTAGATGGTTTGGAGATGAAATGATTTTTTACAGCTGCTTGGATTGCATTACAGTGTTCATTAGAACGGAGGGAATTATTGGTAAGAAGCATGCGATGATTATTTTTTTTCTGAATTCTACATATTTGTTAAAAGGAAGAGTTTCTGCTCCAGTGGTAGGACAAATGAGAGGTTAATAGATACTGATAGATACACACATACACATATACACACACACAGAAAATCGTAAACCATTTAAAAGATGCACAGAATAATATTTTTTTTCAACTGCAGAAACTGCAGTTTTATAGTATGGTTAAATTACATATATGTATATAAATGTATATAAATACACATACATATGGGATTCATGCTATACAATGTAGTACATGAATATATGTGCTCATGTGTCATATATTCACACATGTAGCATTTGGGCCTGAATATATAAATATACCATGTATACAATATATGTACACAAATACATGCATGTGATATATCTATGTGGTTATTGTCATTCCTCCTTCCTTTAGGAACATGACCAATGGTTTCACGTGGTGATGTCTTGAATTGCACATGAATTTGATTTAGGTGAGGTGGAGATGCACAAAGTCTTCAGCCTCCCTCCCTCTTCTAGAGTCATGGAAATCCAATGGCAAGACAAAAATCCAGATGCCTGGCAATGGCGGGGGATGCCGTGGATGACCTTGGGGTCTTAGAGCAGTGACCTGCTCCTGTTGCAACAAACTGTTCTCATCCTCCAATTGTGCCAGGTGAAGTCTTCACAGTATGGAGCAGACATTCTCCCAACTCACCAATGGGTCTGAGACCTGTTACCCTCAATCTGGTTTAGCTCATTTGCAGAGATAGCTTATTGAGCTGTGGACTCTGTGTACGCTACAGCTTCTTGGAGCCGCAGGTGAGAGTTGGAAACCAAAGGCGGATGAGCAGCCCTGAAAAAGTGGATGAGGTAAAACGTCCTCATGCCAGAGGTGCTGGTCCCCCCCCAAACACTCCATATGCCAGGACATATACATGTATATACTCCATAGCCATGTGCACATGCATGTATGTTTGTACATATGTATGCATATACACTGTCCTCTCTCTGTATATGTATATACATATATACCTATCTAGTATATATACATGTATATGATATATACATTATAGTATACATTTAGGTATGTAAATAAAAAAGACTATATAAATTAAGGTATAATTATATGTATATATAAATACATATTTATGCAGTGTATATACACATATATGCATATGCTGTATATATGTGCTAAATATTTAGATATATAAATAAAAGACTATATAAATTAAGGTATAAGTATATGTATATATAAATACATATTTATGTAGTGTATATACATATATATGCATGTGCTGTATATATGTGCTATATATTTAGATATATAAATAAAAGACTATATAAATTAAGGTATAAATATATTTATGTATAAATATATATTTATGTAGCTTATATACATGTTTATACCATATATATGCATGTATAGTGCATATGTGCTACATATTTAGATATATAAATAAAAGTAATGTGCATAAATAAATAAATAAAATAATGTGGAAAAAAATGTGTATATACATAAAAATACCTATGCAGTATATATGTATATATGTGTATATATATATACACATATATACATGAACTATATATATACATGACCTATATATATGCATGTACAATATATATATGCTATATTTAGATATTAAATAAAAACAATACATAAATTAATGTATAAATATATGTATGAATATATACACATCTATAGACATACATATATTTCTGCTTTTTTCTCATTCTGTCATATAGGTAAATTCTCTAAAATGCAATGAAGCTCAAAATAAATTTGGCCTCTGGTCATTGTCAAAGTGAGACTAGGAAGGAAGGAGTCCACATAAGATCAGGTAAACTCCTGCCCATTGGTTAATCCACTACTCAGTTCTCTGGGGAATGAGGGTGGGAGAGGAAGTAGACAGACCGGTGGCTATATGCTTTCCCCCAGGCTTACAGATATTAGCCACATGCTCAGCACATATCTGGGGGAGACCCTTAATTTTGAAGAATGTTAGAGCTTTATCTGCCCCAACTCCTTCATTTGCTAATGAGGGGGAAATAGAAAAGGGAAAGCCAGGTCTCAGACAGCAGTCCCATTGACAGTAGACCTAGATGTTTACCAAGTGCTTTCTTCTTATGACAACCTTTGGAGATAGAGGTGCAAGTATTTTGGGGGCTTTTTTGGCCTTAACCTTTTCTTGATATTTAGAACTCCTGCATCAATGCAATAACTGTTCTGTGACTTAGAGAATGTCTTGGAGCTCCCAGAAATGAAGCAACTGACCTATGGTATAAGTAACAGAGGGAGGTTCGAATTCAAGTCTCGATTTTGAGGCTTTCTATCCACTAGATCAAATAGCCTCTGCATTTTTATCCCCATTTTACAGATGAGAAAACTGAGATTTGGAGCAAATAGTCATGTAGCCAATAAGTGTCAGAGCCAGAATTCTGGATAAACCTAGTTTTTCTTTAATACAGAGTCTGGGCAGGGGATTGTCCCTACTATACTAAGATCTCACCAATCTAGGTATTGGAGGAGCAGGGAATAAAACCTGATATTCCTCACTGCTCTCCCTTGCACCACCCCCACTCTGTCTTTCCAAGTTCAATGATGTTTCCACAAAATCAGGTTGCCTTTCTTGTAAGGGCCAAGACTAGAGAAACCAAAGCTCATCTGAAACACCCAGAATTCGCCTTCTAGTAGAAAGTTCGAATGCTGCCCTTCCCCCTCATCGGTTTTCCATCCAGCGCATTTCACATTTGGAAATTGTGTCAGTTCCCTTTTGGATGCAGTTTGCTAGTCCAAAGCCAAGTTTGACACATTATTTTGGCTGCCACAACCCCCTGAATTCATGAGCCAATGTTTTTCTGTCATCACCTTAGTTAAGTGTCCCAGGATCCAAATAAATAAAGCATCCCTTGAGTGGTATTGTAGCTGTCTTAAAAGGCTAGAGACAGGGGAGTACTCTTTTTTCATTTTCCCCAAGTTAAAAATAAATATTTTCACTCCAAATCCCCCCTTTGTGGAGGGGAACAGTGGGAGGACATCACTGGAGAGTTTGATGTGCCGTGGATAGGATTCAGTGAGCCTACACTCCCTTGTGGGCTCAATTCTTGCCTACCTGAGTGAGCCCTGGACCTCCCCTTCCTCATCTCTAAAATGGGACAATCCTATCTATACAACCTACTTTGAGGAGCTCAAATGAGAGAGTGAATATCAAACACTTTAAAGACTTTAAAGTCACAAAATCAGCCAGTCATCAAGATTATTACTACTTCTCTATTGTAGCTAGAGAAGATCTGACTTGGACACGAAAGGGGGAACTGCCATTTCTCTCTCCAACTCTTAAATTCTCCAGGGAAGAGAATGAAAGGTCATCTACTGTGGTTTTTTCATTTTCAGTCATGTCCAACTCTTCATGACTCCATTTTGGATTTTCTTGGAAAAGATACTGGAGTGCTTGGCCATTTCCTCCTCTGGCTCATTTTTCAGGAAACTGAGGCAAAAAGGGGGAAGTGGATTACCCAGGGTCACACTTTATTAAGTTTATTAAGTGCAGATTTGAACTCATCTTCTTTAACTCCAGGACCAATTCTCTGTCTTAGACCACTAATCAAACTGGTGGCTCATTCTTTATGACTTTCTATCGTTCACCCAAGTCATCTTGGTTGGGGTTTGTCTTCTTGTGCTTCAAAGATCTCCTATTACTGTATTCAGCTGATGGATGACATACAGCTGATTGTTCTAAATAGCAATTAACAGTTCAGAAAGGTAGACAGAAGCCTTGAGTTCAAGTTTTCCCCCTTGATACTTAATCAAGGCAAATTGCTTTACCCATCATCATCCCGACAGCTATCTTAGGACTATGGGTTGCTGATATGCAACAGGGGTAGGAGCTCCTACATGGAGCTTCCAATACTCATGGAATCACAGGCACAGGCCCACTCTTCCAAATTAAATTAAATATTAATTAATTAAAATAGCACTTCAGATTTCCCAAAGGACTTTATAGTGAAAAGGATGCTAAAGTGCTTGAAATTAGATATAGCTTCGTGTTTTTGCCAGCTGTTTGAATTTGGGTAAATCACGTCATTTCTGTGTCTCATTTTCCCCATCTCTAAAATGAGGGGTCGAACTTAATGAGTAATTGCTGAGGTTCCTTTTAGGACCAAATGTACGGTTCTTTGCCTTTATTTCATCCTCACAGCAACTCTGTGAGTTAAAAACTGCTGTTGTTAAAAAAAATCTAAACCTTTGCTTTCTCTGGTGAGAAAATGTCTTGTATGCATATCGTAAACTATTTTTTAACTTTTAATTTTAGATGGATGCTTGAAGCATTCAGCGGCTACTTGTCTTGCCCAGGGTGGGCAGTGGAGTGAGATCTTCCTGATGCAGAGACAAATCCTCTCCATTCTGTGCCGGGCTGCTTTTGTGGTCACCACACCTGGGTAGATAAGAAAACAGAAATTCGTTGAATTTCAGTGATTTGTGGTCTCATAGCTAATAGGTATCTGAGTCAGAATTTGAACTCAAGTCTTTCTGACTTGAAGTTCTTCACTCTTTCACTCCATGTTGTTCCTGCTTATCCAAGCCATTAAGAGAAATGGTAAGTCTCTAATTCCGTTTATTCAAGGGATTGCTGGCAACACAGGTGTTTTTAAACACCAATAACCTTTGTGACATTGGATCAACACTGCTTAAGAAATGGATGTGTCTGACTATGTAGAGTTAAATGATTAATTTTCTCCATATTAACTTAAAATGAGCCCATTAAAAGAGCTCTTTTTTTCATTGAAAGCATTGCTCATTATGCTATCATTTTAAGTAATTAAATCAGAATAAATGGCTCTGTGAAGCTATTTTAATGTAACATCTAATTATATCTGACCTAGACTGTGAACTATAATCATTAAGTACATGAACTATGTAACGTTGTTCAAATTCTTTAATAATTTACAAAGAAGGAATTCAGTGCCATAGAATGGGTTGTAAGAAGAAGTTGCATCTTTGCTGGCTTCTGGTATCATCCTTGGGTGGTTGAGAATCTGTCAAGTGTCTCCCCAAGCCCATGTATAATGTTTGTATGTATTTTCTTTTCTAAAGAAAGTTTATTCATATTCTAGACACACATTAATTTAATAATTTATTAGAACTTATCTGAATTATTTTGATTGAGACAAAAACCACTAGGGGAAGGAATATAGTGGGAAAGAGGTTGGATATTATGATGGGAGAATGGTGGTCCAAAGAACAGTCCTGCTACTGGTGAAGTAGCAGAGGTAGATGGTAGTGGTGGCAGATAGTAGTATGGGCAAAAAAAAGAAGCATGTTCTTCAAAAAAGTTGGCTTCCTGGGACCAAGCTCCATTCACCCTGGGCTAGTTACAGGCTGCTACCTAACTTGACATGATGCTTACAGGAGAATGACCGAAGCTGATAAGTAAAAACTTATAGGATTTAAAGTTTAAAATAATGGCTAACCATTATTTTTTTTAAGAGTCATTGTTAATAATGAAGGATTTTGGTGTTATCCATTGGAAGGTCTGATTAAAAGCTCAGATTGTTTTTTTAGGGAAAAATAAGGAAACAACCATAACAAAAACTTCAAAAATGAGAGCTGTGTTCCAACAGTCACATTCAAGGGCCAGTCTGTGTTTCTATTAAAAATTCCTTTTTCAAGTTTTGCATTTGGTAGTTGGAATTTATTTTTGGCGGGTGCTGACTAGGAGATCTTCCTTCTAAGCCAGGAATGATTTTTCAACCAAATTTGGGAAGATAAGTTAGTGGGATGGCTGCTTTTTTATTTTCAAGAAAGCACAAAGCTAACGACGATGACTAAAGAGCAGAGGGTGGTGGAATGGGTACTAGATTTGGAGGGAGTGTGGGTTCAAATTTTGGCTGTCTTTCTGAGCCTCAGTTTCCTTCTCTGTAAAATGACCAGAAGATCCTCTCTAGCTTTAAGTCTATAATTAAAAATTTTGTTCTTTTAAAGGAATTTCTGAGCTGTGGCAGCTATTTAGTCGTGGTTTGGAGCTACTATTTGTCTCATCTTTCTTGTCTGCATAGTTTTCTATTGCCTTTTCCCCCTTTAGAACAATAAAGACATAAACATATAATCTCAAGGGGGAATGTAGACATTGCTGCTGCTACTTTCAAAAGAGAGATGAAAAATTATCAAAAAGATTTGGTATTTGGTGCTTCAGGACAAAGTTATAATTTTAAGCACCAGTTGAATATGTGCTTTGATTGCATTCCTATTTTGATTTTCTCAAGATGCACTTTAATATGCAATTTTCTTTAAACTACATACTTTAAGACTTATACTCTTTGGCTCCATGTTACTGATCAGAAAAATCAGACAATTGAGTAGTTTCTATTGACATCCGGCAGAGCGAGGGCCAGGATGCACAAGTCTGGGCTCTGATTACTCAGCGTCTGAATGTTGCAATTATTTGAAATTAAAATCCTCTAGAGATGTGAATAATTGACTTAGAGCTCTGCTGCCTTTTGGTTCAACCTGTTATTATGAAATTGTCCCTGCAGCCTTTGAGGCAAGGTCTGTAGATTTTGGTCTGGAGTAAATCTAATGCTATTATTCAGCTTAATTTTCTTAAGAAGCATGGTATTCAAGTTCTGGAATAGGACTTAATAAGATTAACATATTTTATTCATTTCAAAAGCATTCAGTAGGTGCCTATTATGTGCCTTGGCTAGTCATTAGAGATTCGAAATAAAAACAAAACCGTCTCCCTCAAGGAAATTATATTCTTTTTTGGTGGTGAGAGAATGTAGCAAGAGAAAGAAATATATACATATGTAAAATATATCTTGCTGTATTTTACTATATATAGTAACTTATAATTTGTGTATAACATTTATAATTATAAAATTACTCTGTGTGTGTGTGTGTGTGTGTGTGTGTGTGTGTGTGTGTGTGTGTGTAGTAATTTATGAATGTAGGGGAGGAAGAGATCAGGAAAGATCTATAGTTGTTAGTTCTTAAACTGAACCTTGAGAACCTGGTTTTACACAGATTCCCCCCCCTCCCCATGATACTGATTTGAGACCTAGCAGCACAATAATTTTGGTTATGATGTACATTCAACTGGGATTGGGTTAATTCTTTCTCTGTGTATTAGTATTTCCACATTTTTCCAACCATGAAAAAAAGAAACAATAGCATTTCATAGCCTGGTTTTAGGCCTTCCTTGAATAAGATTTTCCTTGTTCTCAAGATGCTAACATTCTGCTAGGGTCTGGGAGTGGTATGGGACATATGAGCAATAAACAAAGAGAAAGACTGCTTGTGATAACTGAAGGGATCAGAGAAGGTTTCTCATTAGAGGTGGCGGCTAAGCTGAATCTTGAATGAATCTTGAACTGGATTTTCATAGATTAAAAAAATTTAAAAATAAAAATCAGTGCATTCCAGGTGAAAGCGCCAGCCTGTGAAAAGACAAGGCAGTGGGAAATTTAAGTCCAACTTATGGTATAGTTGGTAGATCAGACTAGCTGGAACATGGAATTCATGGAGAAGAGTAATAGGAAATGTCTGGAAAAGTAGCCTGGATAAAGATACTGAAGGTTTTGAAATAATGGGCTGTGACATTTAAAGTCCTAGAAGTCACTTAAGATACTAAGCAGGAAATGGCTTGTCCAACCTAGCTTTAAGGAAGATTATTTTGGTAGTTGTATGGAGGATGGCTTCTAGAAGGAAGGAAAAGGAAGTAGGGAAACTAATGAGGAAGATATTGCAATACTCCCTGGAAGAGGTGATTGGTGAGAGGAGTGAAAAGAAAGAGAAACTGATGATGCATAGGCAGAATCAGAAAAACTTAATTGATTACAAAAGATTAGGAAAAATAAAGAATTGAGGAAACTGAACTTAAGCACTCTTGTTGGAAAAAGGGATATTGAAAGAGAATTCACTGACACAGTGGAGAGAATTCCAGATACAATCAGTCAGGGTGGTGAGATGCCTCGTGAGGATCAGATAAAGGCACTAGAAATGCCCATTCAGCTGGGTAGCATAGTGGATAGAGTGCTGGCTTCTGGAGTAAGAAAGATTCATCTTGAGTTCAAATCTGGCCTCAGACACTTATTAGCTGTGTGACCCTGGGCAAGTTACTTAGCCCTGCTTGCCTCAGTTTTCTCATTTGTAAAATGAGCTGGAGAAGGAAATAACAAACCATTCCAGTATCTTTGCCAAGAAAAACTCAAGTAGGGTCATGAGGAGTCAGACATGACTGAACAACAGCAAAGTTCTCTAGGGGTTAACCCTGAGGGATTGAGGAGAATCTTTCCTAAGACTATGTAACTAATTCACAAATGCCCTTGGTGCTTTTCTCCCTGATTATCGATTGCTATCATTTACTCATTTTGATTTAACCAGCTTTTTGAAAGAGGTATTCAATATTTAAAGAAATAAATTCAGATGATTTATTGAAAGGTCAAATACTGAAGCTGAAGCTTAAACACTTTGGCCATGTCATGAGAAGAGGAGACTTGTTGGAAAAAACCTTGATGTTGGGAAAGATTGAAAGCAGAAAGGAAAGGGGATGGCAGATCTTGAGGTGGATAAATAGTGTCATGAACGGGAGTAAGGAAGACTCATTTTGAGTTCAATGTCAATGTACATGAACGTAGACAGACTTGGAAAGATAATGGAGGAAAGACAATGGTATATTGTAGTTCATGTGGTCATGAAGAGTCTGACACTATTGAACAATAACAAAAATTTGAATATTGTATAGTAGGTGGTACATTTGATGAAGACCTTCCCCAAAAGTCTGGGCCACTTTTCTGCAAACGCATACGTAGTTCAGGAGAGAGAAAGCTCAGGTTTAAAGTGCATATGGCAAAGAGGAAAGCTCCTGGAGGTCCTTTTGTTGGAGTCCTTAAGAGGTTCCCCTTAAGTTGGGTGAATTTTTTTTTCTGTTAGGATTTTTGCAGAATCTTGGAGTTGTATCCAGTCTGTTCTTATCTCTTGTAAGCCCTTGTAACCAACTGTTGCTAGGAGGAAGATGATAAGTCCAAACTCAACGGGATTTTTGGAAATTCTCAAGATTTCCTCTGGAAATAGGGAGTGGGGGAAGGTGGAGGAGGCCAAGATATCCTCCCCCAACCTTCCCTTTCTCAAGAGAGGGGGTTTAACTACTGGTTCCCTGAAAAGGCATAATGTACTTTTCAGTTTAATCAGCATTATTAAAATTTTCACCACTTTCTTAAGTTTGGAGAATCAACAACACAATAAAACCCTGATTTGTAGCATTTGCTGATTTCTGAAGTATAAATGCTCAGAGTGAAAATTTAACTATCAGCCCTCTTCCCCAGGTTCTAGTTGGCTCCAGGACATACATGAAATGAATTTCCTGGGTTGATTAAAATTATGAACTAGTTAACTTATTTTATAGAGATACTAGAGATTGTGACCAGTACCTTCAGTCAATATGAATGTAGGGAGGTGACTACATAGGAAACAAACTAATGAACAAAGTGAGATGTGTTCTTACTTGATGAATGTATCTGGACATTAGGTGTGATGGAGTGATTGGGTTGATTCATTTAAATGCTCCTCAAAGCCCAGCTCAAAGATAACTTTCAATGGGAGGCCTTTTCTATATCTCCACACCAAGTACCCACACAAAAATTACCCCGTATTTATTTTCTATATACTTATATGGGTAAGTGATATGCCCTATATTCTTACTCATGTAATCTTTCTCTTGAAAAAATGTAAGCTTCTTGAGGACATAGACTATTTCATCTTTGTCAATACTTAGCATAATGTCTTCCACTTAGTAGGAAATCAATAAATGCTTTTTAAAAAATTTATTGTACTTAGTACATAGTAATTACTCAACAAATGGTTCATCCATCCATCCTTTATTTTGATTAAATGTCTCTCCTTAACTCTATCATCTTTTCTCTCTGTTCTCTATCTCTAAAATCTGAAGATATTAGAGACTAGAATGCCAGGACTGGAGTCAGGAAGACTTGACACTTACTAACTGTGTGATCTGGGCAAATCACTTACCCAATTTGCCTCAGTTTCCTCATCTGTAAAATATGCTGGAGGAGGAAATGGTAAACCACTCCAGTATCTCCACCAAGAAAACCCAGATGGGGCCACAGAGAGGTGGACACGACTAAAAACAACTAAAAACAACAGATAGTTAGGAAGTTTTCCCTGACATCATTTAATGGATTTTGTTGCACTTTCTCAGTTCCCCTGGTTCTGTCTTCTAGAACCAAAGAGAACAAGTCTCATCTCTTTTCCTGATTCTAGTTCTTCAGATATTTGGAGATAGTTCCCATGCTCCCCCAGAGTCTTCTCAAGGATAACATACCCTTCAGTCAACCCTTATGTGCTGTCTGTCCTCTTAAGCAGTTTTATATAGTAAAGACCTTCAGAGAAATGTCAAGCCCCACTAGGATTGCCTGAAAAAGTTTACCATCTTTAAAGTATGCTCTCCATACCCAGAAAATGTAATTTCCATGAAAGGTAAAAGAAGATTCTGAATTTGTAAGAATTCTATCCTCATCTGCTCTACAATTCTTATCAATAGAGACAAATGCAGAACATTTGTCAAGAGGATAATTCTCTATTTATTAAGCAGGTTTAGAAGTAATGAAAAATTGTCCTCTCACATGACTAATGTGGAAATATGTTTACATGATTGTACATATATTACCTATATTAAATTGCTTGTCTTGGGAAAGGGAAGAGAAAAAAATTTGAAACTCAAAATCTTATAAAAATGAGTACTGAAAATTATCTCTATGTACAGTTAGAAAACATAAAATAATATCTACCAAAATAAGTAAATAATGGTTATTCTGCAAAACAAACAAACAAACAAACAAAACCCCACCAATTGTCTCCCGACAGTAAGCTGAGAAGGCTGTTTTTAACTTAAATAAAATTAAAAAGAAAATCTCAGTTTGGTTTGTGGAAGCTCTGTTTGTAGCAGTGCTTTTTGTAGTAGCAAAAAATTGGAAACTGAGAGGATGTCTATCAATTGGAGAATGGCTGAATAAATTATGGTATATGAAGGTTATGGAATATTAAATGATCAGCAGGATTTTTTCAGAGAGGCCTGGAGAGACTTACATCAACTGATGCTGAGTGATGCGAGCAGAACCAGGAGATCATTATACACGACAATGACAAGACTGTACGATGGATTCTGATGGATGTGGCTCTCTTCAACAATGAGATGATTCAGGCCGGTTCCAATGGTCTTATGATGAAGAGAGCCATCTGCACCCAGAGAGAGAACTGTGGGTACTGAGTGTGGTTCACAACATAACATTTTCACTCTTTGTTGTTTGCTTGAATTTTTTTCTTTCTCATTTTTTCCTTTTTGATCTGATTTTTCTTGTGCAGCATGATGATTGTATATATATATATATATATATATATGTATGCATATATTGGATTTAACAAATATCTTTTCCATGTAACATATATTGGATCACTTGCCAGCTAGGAGAGGGTGGTAGGAAATTGGAATACAAGGTTTTGCAAGGGTCAGTGTTGAAAAATTATTCATGCATATATTTTGAAAATAAAAAGCTTTAATAAAAAAATCTCAATTTGGGGGATTTTCTTCACATTTTCTCAAAATAATGCAAATTCCACTAAAGAATTTTTCTAAATGTCTGTCTCCTGTGTAATTTTGATGTCAGGTTATCGAGACGGCTGCTTGCGAGACTTCCAGTGGGGAAATTATTCTCTTCTCCACTTCTGTAAAAAATTACACTCTTTGATGTGAAAATTATATGCACTTAGAGATATGCTAATACGAAAATGATTTGAGAAGTGTTGAACAAGGGGGAACAGCTGACTCAGAGACACACTCCAATCATTTGCCACCTGCATTGGAGCCCACTCCCTCAAGGGGAGTAGTTGCCTACTTTTTTCCTCTAAAAGTGGTCTTTAGCTTTCAAAAGCCTATTGATTTTGTGAAATCTAAGGGAGTTTCTTATGCAAAATATGATTTTGGGGGGAGTGTGTGCAAAAACTGGGAATGGCTGGTGCTGCTTATTGTGGGACTAGGGATATTTATTTGAAATGATGTGACTGGGAGAGAGTGACTGGTCAGTTTGGAAATCTGAAAACATCTCACAGGAGAGTTACGGGGTAATGGAAAGAGAACTCAATTTGGAAGCAAAGGGATTGAATTAAGAGTCTTAGACTGATAAGTAGAAATTCCTACGCTGAGGGAAAATTAGGGTAAGCATTAGGGTTAAGGGCAGTGGCTCAGAGGATAGAGCTCGTATAGTCAAGCTATGAGAAGGGATGACTTGACCCATAGAAAATCCAACCTATGATCCCTTCATAGCAAGGGGGATCTTAGCAAAAAAAGAAAAGAAAATGCTCGTTTCTCTTTCATTAACAGAATCAGACTCTTAGAGGTGGAAGGGGCTTTAGAAGACCTTGGATCCAACTGAAATCCTATACCTGAGGAAGATGCCTTCAGCAACGTTCCCGAAAAGTAGTCATTTGGTCTTTGTTTGAAGAACTTTGGTGAAGGGGAACCGGCTACCCCAATGTTAACACTATCAAACCATCCTCCTGGTTCTGCCCTTTGGGGCCAGGGAGAACAGTGGTATAGTAGGGAGAATGGAGGTAGAGGATCAGAGTCCAAAGCCCAGCTGAGAAGCTGGATGATCCTGAGGATTTGTAAAGTGAGGGGGTTGAACCCAAAGAACTCTAAAAGGGGAAATTCTAGGATTCTAATCTGAAGCCCACTTGCATAAAACAGCTCTTCAAATACTTGAGGAACTTGTTTCCATTGCCTTCTCACCCCATCCCTGAAGTTCTCTTCTGTGATGGGTAATTCCTTCCAGGACCTCCATTTGGAAGAAGTAACAGGACCAGCCACACTGTTGCCTTCATTTCTCTCCTGCTCTCTTCAGAGCTCTTGAAACTTCTTTGCCACATCCTACCCCAGGGATTTTCTCTCTCATTCTTTCTGGCTTTCAGCTCCCTTTCAGTGCCCTCACTGTGAATGTAAGTTCTTTGGGGCTATGGACTTGCTTTCTTTTTCCTTGTATTTGTGTCCTCATTGCTTAGTGCAGCGACTGGCTCAAAGTAATCACCTGATAAATGTGACTGACTTGGAGAGAACCACCATATTCTCCTTCTCCCCTTGGCCTCCAATCTTGTCCTTTACAATCCTGTGTCTTCAGCCAACTTTCATGTGCTGAGATCTCGAGGTCCGGCACTGTTCATCTCTGACCTGCTCCAGGAGCTCTCCAAACGCCTTCCTAAAATGTGGGACTGAGAACCAAGTGTGATACCCTCAATGTGTCTGACGGAGAAGAACCAAGACTTCGGATGCAGCTAGAAGGGACTCTTGTGGGAAATATTGTAATGAATATTTTAAATTAGCATTTGAATGTAAGATCATGTGCGTGTAATGAATGTGTATTCACATGTACAATGTAAAAACTGGCTTGAGAGTGCAAGGCCATATCTTGCTGGCATTTTCCCTTCCTTCTGTCCAATGGAGACTGAGTCATGCAAAGGAGAAGGGAGGATGATGACTGTGAGTGTCTTAGTTTCCTCTCCCATCTGTCTCCAAGAATTTTCATTCTCATATATTCTCTCTCTCTCTCTCTCTCTCTCTCTCTCTCTCTCTCTCTCTCTCTCTCTCTCTCTCTCTCTCCTTCCTTTCTCCCTCCCTCTCTCCTTCCTTTCTCCCTCCCTCCCTCTCTCTCTCTTTCTTTTTCCCATCTATCTTTCTCCTTCCATGTCTCCCTTTTTTGTCTCTGTCCATCTCTGTCTCTCTGACTTTCTATGTCTCTGTTTCTGTCTGTCTCTCTCCTTCCTTTCCCCTCCCTCCCTCTTTCTCCCATCTTTCTCCCTCTGTCTCTCTTTTTTTGTATCTGTCTCTCTGTCTCTGTATTTCTGCCTTTCTTTGTGTCTCTGCCTGTCTCTATTTCTATCTCTGTTTCTCTGCCTCTTTGCCTCTGTCTCTGTGTCTCCATCTCTGTTTCTCTTTCCTGTCTCTGTCTTTCTCTCTTCTCTTCTTCTCCCCTCTCTGTGTCTCCTTGTTTTTGTCTCTCTCTCTCTTTTCTTTTGTCTCTGTCTGTCTCTGTCTCTCAGAAGTTTTTATACGATCCCATCTCAAATCTGAGCTG
Organism: Sminthopsis crassicaudata; assembly: GCF_048593235.1. Taxonomy (NCBI): domain Eukaryota; kingdom Metazoa; phylum Chordata; class Mammalia; order Dasyuromorphia; family Dasyuridae; genus Sminthopsis; species Sminthopsis crassicaudata. Next base: position 722,085,777 of record NC_133617.1, read on the forward strand.
AAGAACTTCTGACAGCATCTGTGAATGTTCAGTGAAAGTGAGCACATTGCTCTTGGATAGGCTGAGCGAATATAATAAAGATGACAATACTCCCCAAACTAATCTATTTATTTAGTGCTATACCAATCAGACTCCCAAGAAACTATTTTAATGACCTAGAAAAAATAACAACAAAATTCATATGGAAGAATAAAAGGTCGAGAATTGCAAGGGAACTAATGAAAAAAAACTCAGAGGAAGGTGGTCTAAGTGTACCTGATCTAAAGCTATATTATATAGCAGCAGTCACCAAAACCATTTGGTATTGGCTAAGAAATAGACCGGTAGATCAATGGAACAGATTAGATACAAAGGACAAAAAAGGGTACATCTATAGCAATCTAGTCTTTGACAAACCCAAAGATATCAACATTAGGGATAAAAATTCATTATTTGGAAAAAACTGTTGGGAAAACTGGAAATTAGTATGGCAGAAATTAGATATGGATCCACACTTAACACCATATACCAAGATAAGATCAAAATGGGTCCATGATTTAGGCATAAAGAATGAGATAATAAATAGATTAGAGGAACAGAGAATAGTCTACCTCTCAGACCTGTGGAGAAGGAAGGAATTTATAACCAGAGGAGAACTAGAGATCATTATTGATCACAAAATAGAAGATTTTGATTACATCAAACTAAAAAGTTTCTGTACAAATAATACTAATGCAAACAAGATTAGAAGGGAAGTAACAAATTGGGAAAATATTTTTAAAAGTAAAGGTTCTGACAAAGGTCTCATTTCCAAAATATATAGAGAACTGACCTTGATTTATAGGAAACCAAACCATTCTCCAATTGATAAATGGTCAAAGGATATGAACAGACAATTCTCAGATGAAGAAATTGAAACTATATCCACTCACATGAAAGAGTGTTCCAAATCACTACTGATCAGAGAAATGCAAATTAAGACAACTCTGAGATACCACTACACACCTGTCAGATTGGCTAAGATGACAGGAACAAATAATGATGAATGTTGGAGGGGATGTGGGAAAACTGGGACACTGATGCATTGTTGGTGGAGTTGTGAAAGAATCCAACCATTCTGGAGAGCAATTTGGAACTATGCCCAAAAAGTTATCAAACTGTGCATACTCTTTGACCCAGCAGCGCTACTACTGGGCTTAAATCCCAAAGAAATACTAAAGAGCAGAAAGAGAGACATATATGTGCCAAAATGTTTGTTTCAGCTCTTTTTGTTGTAGCTAGAAACTGGAAGTTGAATGGATGTCCATCAGTTGGAGAATGGTTGGGTAAATTGTGGTATATGAAGGTTATGGAATATTATTGCTCTGTAAGAAATGACCAGCAGGAGGAATACAGAGAGGCCTGGAGAGACTTACATCAACTGATGCTGAGTGAAATAAGCAGAACCAGAAGATCACTGTACACTTCAACAACAATACTGTATGAGGATGTATGCTGATGGAAGTGGAAATCTTCAACATAAAGAAAACACAACTCACTTCCAGTTGATCAATGATGGACAGAGGTAGCTACACCCAGAGAAGGAACACTGGGAAGTGAATGTAAATTGTTAACACTAATGTCTTTCTACCCAGGTTACTTATACCTTTGGAAGCTAATAATTAATGTGCAACAAGAAAAAGGTATTTACACACATATATTGTATCTAGGTTATATTGTAACACATGTAAAATGTATGGGATTACCTGTCATCGGGGGGAGGGAGTGGAGGGAGGGAGGGGATAATTTGAAAAAAAAAAAAAAGAAAGTGAGCACATTGTGTGTTCAGAACCAAGACTGCTGTGTGATACAACATGAGCAAGCCCTGCCAGAAACACCTCACATTCATCACTCATTTAATTTTGAATTAATTTTTGGTTTTTGTATTCAGAAACAATTTTTTCATGACCTCCCCACAGTCAGTTGTGTACCATATGGGGTCATGATCCAAGTTTAAGAAGTTTTGGTTTAGAGTGAGTTTTTTTAGGGGTTCAAAACAAAAGCTATTTCCTTGCTGGCTAGCAATTTACTTACTTTTGACAGCTGGATTTTTTTCCCCTACCAAATGCTAATGATAAACAAAAATCATGATAAATAGATCATAGAAAGGACATCCATCCATCCAAGCAAACAGCAAATCAAAATTAAAGAAGTTATATAGATTATAAGAGAACTGGATGATGCACTTGGTAGGAGTAATGGACTTGGAGTCAGGAAATTGTGAGTTCAAATCCTGGCACAAACAATGAATGACACTGAGCAAATCACTTTACCTTTTTCAAACTCAGTTTCTTCATCTATAAAATGGGACAATAATATGACCTATCTTATAGGATTATTGTGAAACTCAAATGAGATCATTTATGTAGAATGCTTTATCAAATCTTAAGGAGTTATATAAATGTTAGCTCATGATATTGTTCTTCTTGTTATTTATGTAGAAGAGAATAAACCCTTGATTGTGAGTGAGATGAGATTTCAATTCAAGCTGAAAGAAATACCCTGATCTCACTCAAGAGGAAATTCCCTGAAATCTCTTGAGAGACAAGCTGGAAATCAGGAACATTTTCCCCTTACATGTTGGTAGCTTCAGGATTCTTTTTATGGCTCTTTCCTGGAGTCAGTCCCAAGGAAAGTCTGGAACCATGTGTGTTTCTCTCAAAGAATGCGTCTCAAGGTAAGTCTGGAGCCAAGTATGAGCCTCCGTGGAGTTCTTGCACCAATTACCCTCCCTGCACACATCTCCAGCTGTGCCTCAATGTTCTCTCCAGCAATCCCAAGCCATGTCTGAGCAGCAGCATGCAACCCCTCCCCCCAGGTGGGAGGGAAAGAAGAATTATTGTTTAAATGTTGAAATACTTCCAATATTTAAAATGAAATAGAGATAAATCATAGCAAAAGCTCTAACAAGTCCCCTGAATGCCCTTGGCTCCATTCCCCCCATCTCCAAAATGATGTCACTGTACTAGCTGGTCTCCCACATCCCTTCCATTCCTAAATCCTGGTCTTCCAGAGAGGTTAGGGCAAAATCATGGGCACCTTGGAGCCCGAGTTTTCCTTCTGGCCATAGATGTGGGATGGCATCCCTTACAAGAGTGTTCCCTGCTCGGCAGTCACCTGCTGTGCAACAGGCTAGACTGAAAAGCATTGAAGAAAGACTTCATTAGGTGAAAAAAACACTCAACATATTAATAAATACATGCATATGAACACATATGTGCACATACATATACACTTACGTGTGTCTTGGTGTAAACAAATGTAAACACGTAGCTTTGTGTCTTTCTGTATACATGGATATACACAATGCATATCTCTCTCTATATATATATTTATATGTACACACATAAATAAATACACATGCATGTGTTTGTGTGTGTATATATATACACACATGCAATAAGATATATGGATTGTATGCATGTGTCTGTTTAGATATAACATTTATATATACATATACATCATTGTTTATATATATAAACACATGGAACTAGGGATCTCAGGGATAGAACTCTGAGCCTGAAGTCAGGAAGACTTGAGTTAAAATGCAGCCCCAGACTCTCACCAGCCACATGACTGAGAAAGCCACTTAATCTCTGTTTGCCTTAATCCGCTGGAGAAGGAAATGGCAGGCTATTGCGGAGACAATCCCATGGACAGTATTGGTTTGCTCTGGTCCATGGGGTCAGGAAGAGGCAGAAATGATTCAGTAACAATAATATAGATAGATGAATGGAAGGATGATAAATAGATGGATGGATGAAAATAATATAGATGGATGGATGAAAGAATGGATAAATAGATGAATAGATGGATGAAAATAATATAGATGGATGAATGAAAGAATGGATAAATAGATGGATAGATGGATGAAAAAATATAGATGGATGGATGAAAGAATGGATAAATAGATAGATGGATGAATAGAGAGATAAATGGATGAATAGCTCAATAAATGGGTATTTAGATTAGTTATATATATATATATATATATATATATATATATATATATATATATCCACATGTGAACACACACACGTTAGAGCAATATCTTAGGTAACAAAACACATTGGATCCTGGAAGGTGTGAAAATTAAAATCCGAAAGTAAATTCCATTAAAAAAAAGATATCAGAGTAAATAGTAGTTTTTTTTTTTTTTCATCTCTGTCACTCTCTAAGGTGACCTTAGGAAAGAGGAAGGAGCCCAGTTTGAGAGCTGGCTCTGGGATTTGCTCCTAGTCCAGGCCCTCGTCTTCTCTAGGACAAATTTTCCTAATCTGCGTAAGGAAAGTTCGACATTAGTTGGCTTTTGAGACCCTTTAGCTCTGAATCTATGATGTCCTCATGGTAAGGAACCACACTAATTGACCTGCCTATCTCACAGGGTTTTTATGAAGAGCAAGTGAAATGCTATATGGGAGAATACTTTGAAAGCTCTAACATGTTAGATAAATATAGAACTCTATTTTAAAGAATCCTTTTGTAAAGTGACTAACAGCTCCTCAGCTTACGTGTTTTGTAAATTCAGATTGAATACATACATATGATTTTCTGAAATCAGGGCATAGTTTCCCCGCTCCCACCACACACACATTTATATATAGATATAGACATGTATCTAGGTACACACATATATGTACATATATTACTGATTATATTCAAGCTTCCCCAACAGTTCCAATTCTGATAATCTGGGATTCTGTTATTCTGGGAACTCAGGCACTGCCAGTTCCTTGTTAAATGGTTGGAACACTGAGAAGCAGGATTTAAGCAATTAAGAGATTTATCAGAGTCTGATTCTTTCATATAATTGGGACAATAACTCCCATTGCTTTTTGGATGAGATGGATAGAGGTCTCATGGTCAACAAGCAGCAACAGAGTAGTGATATGATGATCAGTCAACAAACAAGAAATAATTTTATAACCAAAGGTTGATTACTGTGTACTAATGCAACAAAAGAAAGGAATAAAACAAAAACAAAAACATGGCCTTTGCTCTTAGGCTAACCGAGAAAACAAGATGTAGAGATATGGTTTCCATGTACAGGTCAATGTTGTGATTCTGGGACTAGACCCATGGGCCTTCAATTGAAGGAACTAAGAATATTTAGCATGGAAAAGAAAAGACTCAAGACAAGCATGATAGCCCTATTCAAGTATTCGAAAAGCTTTTCCCTGAAAGGGAATCAAATAAATTATGTTTGACTCTGAAGGACAGAATCAGGAGCAAGAAGAGTGGAAATTGCAAAGCGTTGATGTCAGAAACAAAACAAAACAAAACAAAACTTCCTACCAATTACAGCTCTCCAAGAATAGAATGGGTGGCTTCCTAGGGTAGTAAGCTTCCCCTCACTGGAAGTCTTCAAATAGAGACTGGTTGACCAATTGGGATGATGGGAAAGGGATTCTTTTTCACATGTGGGTTAGACTAGATGGTCTCTGGGATCCTTTCCAATAGTTCCAATTCTGATAATCTGGGTTTCTGTTACTCTGGGAACTCAGATGTTGCCGGTTCTTTGTTAAATGTTTGGAACAGTGAGAAGCAGGCTCTAGACAATTAGTTTAGAGCCTAAAATCTCCTGTACTTCGCTATTATAATTTCTTATTTCTTTAGAGTGAGTCTCACCAAGTTGGAAGGACAGTGACCACTGCTGATTGACACGGGAACTTTGACCTGCCTGTGGTTGACTTGGGACAGCTCTTCCCTTTCCGAAGCAGTTTAGTGGCCTCTGCTCCTAAGGGCTCACCCCGCTAATGCCAAACTTAGACTGGACATTTGATCAACTTAGCCCATTATAACTCAGAACCCCTGAACTTAATTGATCTGCCAGCCTTAACCTAAGAGTAGGAACCATAGGCATTCTGTATAAAGAAGTCACCATGCTTGGCTATTTCAATATTTACCAACTCACATGTTAGATGAAAATATCTGTTAGTTTTCTCCTCCTTTTTCTAACCTCCTGACCTGGCTTCATCCCACACAACTTACCTAGGATTCAGCCAGAAAAATCACTGATTTATTTCTCTTTATCATTAGTCTGAGAGAATGAAACTTCAGCGGCTTCAGGCTTTTTGCCTGCCACAAATGTGCCATGTACAGAGTGGGGGGTGGGAGAAGAGAGGCCGGGGGATGCTGCTCATTTATTACTTGGAGAAGCAGCAGGTAGATAAACTCGAGAGGCTTGGAATTTCATTCTTTATCAGAAAGTGAGCGAGACATTTTTTTTTTTTTTGATTATCATTCTTAACGATGAGAGCTTGACTTTGTTGTCTTATTCATGGACTAGTTCTATCCCCCTAGGAGAATGTAAGATCCTAGAGAGGAGGGTCTATTTTAATTTTTGTTTTCACATTCCTACAGCCTAGCACAATGCCTTGAATAGAGCTGGGCTGATCCTGTGATTATTCTCTTTCTGTTTATTGAGTGGTGACAGGAAGCCCTTTAAATAACTGCTGAACCAAGACTGATTGTTGGTAAAAAAGGTTCAAATGGAACATCTCTCTTGCATTTCCCTGGTGGCTTTCCAGTGAATTATATTGCTGTGGGCCATTGCATGGAACTGTATGGGAGAGGAGTGGTGGGTCCAATGTTTCACGTGGCCACCATGTGTCTGTGAATGCATAGATTTGTCTTATATTTTCTCTTCTTCATTTATTCTTTCTTGGTAGGAGGTGAATGAATATGACAGAATGGAAGCACTTCAGTCAACAGGTGAGACTGGGAGATCAATCAAAGGGACCTATTGTTTCAGTGACATTTTACGTCCTAGAGATGGTGTCAACAGTAGCTGAAACTAGTGAGGAACCAGCAGTGCTATCAGATAATTGGCCCAGCAGTCAAAACAATGGATCCTGCCCAAGTGAGCGAGGGAGTGATGTACATTAGTGAAACCATATGCAGAATTGAACTTGATATAGTGAGGGGGGGGAAGTTCTCTCAAGATAAGGGACTCCTCAAACACAAATATTCCCTTTATGAGGTACTTTAATACCTTGTCATTCAAATTCAAGTCCATTTACCTTAGTGACTGAATAGGTACAAGGGGAAAATACATTCTATATTTGATGGAGGATTTGGAATTTCTGTCCTAGCTATTGCTTCTCAGCAATCATCTTTTTGTAAAAATTAATTAATATTAATTGATTACTTGATATCAAGTAGTGCATGTTGGATGGGGACTTATGAGCAATGCTTCCTTCCTTTTATCTTCCTTCTTCCCTTCCCTTCCCTTCCCTTCCCTTCCCTTCCCTTCCCTTCCCTTCCCTTCCCTTCCCTTCCCTTCCCTTCCCTTCCCTTCCCTTCCCTTCCCTTCCCTTCCCTTCCCTTCCCTTCCCTTCCCTTCCCTTCCCTTCCTCCTCCTCCTTTTCTCTCTCCTTCCCGCTCTCTTTCTCTTTTGTATTAAAATTCTTCCTAACTTTAGCTCCAACACACCTTCCTGAGGTAATGGCATCTCACTGCTCCTCATGTATTTCATGTTTCATTTGAACTTACTTCATCTACATTTTTCTTTAACATTCTCTCTTTACCTGTGCTTTGACACTGGCAATGCCCTATGCATGACACAATCTCCTTTCTCACTTCTGTCTCTAAGAACACCAAGAACTCTTCAATGTTCAGCTCTATTTCTCCTTCCCAGAAGAATTTTTTTTCCTAATTCCATCAGATATCACTACTTTGCCTTTCCAAATTACTTTTATTTATGCTTTGTGTTTATATAGCTGCATGTAGGTTGTTTCTCCCTCTCCCCAGAATGTAGATTTGATCCTGTGATTATTCTCTTTTAGGGCAGAATTTTTAAGGAAAAAATGGTCTCCACAGCCTCTAGTAGAGTGCTTGGTACATAGTATTTAGCAAATGCATGCTGAATTGACTTGAGTTCTATTTGAGGGAATTCTTTCATGCTTATTGTACATTTCTTTAATCAGAATGACCCTCTCCCCATCCCCACCCCAAGATTAGTACTGAGGAAAAAAGTTCACCTGATCTTTTGATAACTTTAATGTTTTTAATGTTATTGCTTCTAGGCCCCAGAAATTAAGGAACATGTTCAACTTCCTGATTTGTTAATAGAAAATCCCCAGCTGATTTAGTCATTTTTGAACTCTTTCCAAGAGTTAGCTTCTTTTCCTTGGGTGATAGATGCACTGTTCTATAACATCAGAGGCACAGAATCACTGAGTTGAAAGGGACTGCCTGGTGCATGTGAGACACCTAAAGCTACCCAGACCTCAATGAGAATTTGCTTTACAACGTTACACAACCTTTTTTGTCCCTCCATTGAGGACATCTCCATTTCTCCTGAAGTAGTGCATTCTGCAATATTTGGGAAGAAGCTTCAGCTTCTGCCATCTGGGTTCAAGTGGAGCAAATCTACGCCTTTTTCTATGAGTCAGTCTCTCAAATATTTTATCACACTTCCCATGCTTTGTGATATCTCCTTTTCTCTAGGGCAAATGTCCCTAATTCCTTCAACTAATCCTCATCCAATATCAAAGCCCTTCCTATTCTCTTTTTCCATTCACTGTACCAACTTATTTCCCTTAATGCAGCCTATCATGAATCTTATTTTTCAAGCTTTTTATTTTCAAAACACATGCAGAGATAGTTTTCAACACTGACCCTTGCAAAACCTTGTTGTTCCAATTTTTTTTCTCCTTCTCTTTTTGCCATCCCCTCTCCTAAATGGCAAGTAATCCAATATACATTAAACATGTGCAATTCTTCTATACATATTTCCACAATTATCATGCTGAATAAGAAAAATCAGATAGAAAAGGGAAAAAATGAGAAGGAAAACAAAATGCAAGCAAACAACAATAAAAAGGTGAAAATACATACTCCTTCACAGTCTTCTGTCTGGGTGCAGATGGCTTTCTCCATCATAAGACCATTGGAACTGGCCTGAATCACCTCATTGTTGAAAAGAGCCATGTCTATCAGAATTGATCATCATATAATCTTGTTTCTGTGCACAATATTCTCTGGTTCTATTCACTTTTGATGAGTCTTGAGGGGCAGCCTGGGACAGGGGAAAGAGTTCTTGCTTTGGAGAGTAAAGACATGGTTTCAAATCTTGCCTTTGATACTATTTATTGGACTGTGGGGAGGTCAAATTTTCTCTCTGAGCCTCAGTTTCCTTCTCTTTAAAATGACTGGATGATTTCTGAGGTCCTTTCTACCAATCAATCAGTGATCTGTCAAAGGAGGGGTTGGGCTACTGTCCATGACTTCCTTCCAGCTCTCCATCTGTGACTGTTAGCTTTTCTGCCGGCTGAATCACTCCATTCCAAGTTTTTGGGCCTACATAAATTGTTTTGGAGGAAGACTGCGGCACCAGGGGATTGATTCTAATAGTGCTGCTGCCCTCTATTCCTGAGGTCCAGGTGTTTTATTACCCACAAGTAATAACTTTAACAGGATAGTCATGAATTCAGAGAACAAGGAAATTGCTGTGTAAGGGAAACCCATCAGAACGCTTGAGCTCCCAGGTAAATTACAATCTCCAAATCTGCATCTGAACCCTCAAGTTTGTCCATTGTCTAAATGGAGCAAAAAGGACCTTTGTTTGTGTGCTTTAAATTGCTAGCCCTTAACAACATTCCAGGGCTTCTGCTCTTGCTTTCCCCCCTCCCCCCCTTTGACTGGAGCTTGCTATAGTCAGTCCTGAAGGCCAGGAGCTAGGAAAAGCTGGATTCATTATATAAGTGCTCCAGTTTCCCCTCTCCTGCATTTAATGCATGATTTCCCATGCCTCTTCAATTCCTGATACATTTTCTATTTAATTCAATGCAACCAAAATTTATTAAGTCCTGATAACTGGACTCCAGCACTTCTAGCACTGCATTGAGGTCATCTGCCCTAGATACTGGGGCCACAGAGACAAAAAGCAAAACTTTTTTTTTTCCCTGAGGCTGGGGTTAAGTGACTTGCTCAGGGTCACATAGTTAGGAAGTATTAAGTGTCTGAGATCAGATTTGAACTCAGGTCCTCCTGAATTCAGGGCTGATGCTCTATCCACTGGGCCACCTAGCTGCCCCCAAAGCAAAACATTTCTTGCCGTCAAGGAGCTTGTGTTTGGCTAGGAAGGTGCAACATGCAAATAGCCAAGTCAATATTAGGCCACTGAGCACAAATTTGTGTAGGAGATGGTCTCTGAACAAACTTTAAAGGATGCTAAGGAGCGGAGTTCTAGATAAAGCAAAAATCTGGAGATGGAGCTTATTGACATTTTTCTTTCTCTGGTTAGTTCATGAGAATATATACACACATGTAGAAGATTAGAATCAGTCTTACACTTTTAAATTATGTGGTAATAAAACTGGATTTCATTGGCAAAGGGAACTTGCTATGAAGAAACACTTTCTACGACACAGATTGCCATTCTCTTTGCTGCTTAGTGGTCTTAACAGAGTTGCAAGGGGAGGCAGAAAAAATAAATGATTATATAGTCAGTACTATGCAGAAGAAGGAATTAAAACAAGTTTTTCCTGATTCCAAGACCAGCTTTTGACCTACTGCCTCTTGCTATGTTTGCAAAGAGGTAGCAAACTATGCTCCCTTATGGGAAAAAAAGTGTGTTTGCCCATTGGGCATAATTAACTGCAGATGAACTCTTTTCTGGAAGAAGTAATTGATCTCTAGTGCATGAGCATCTTCTATTTCCAAGTGTGTTTTACTTTGCTTTTTTCATGAGATTGGGAGCATTATATGTTCCAAAACAAATTAAGCAAATTAACAATGGAATACATTCATTTATATATCATTTAATGCTATATCAATAACAATTAATAATATTAACATAAACATTACATTAATAATCATTTAATACTTGCCAAATATTATCAATGCACTCTATGGCACAAAGCCCTAATGTCTGTGTGAAGAATAAAGAAATTTTTGTGCATTCTCTTATCTGGATGCTGCATTTAGAATCTATAAACTTGCTGACCTTATAGCAGCCAGCAAATACCTGATTCTGATGGATGGGCCTCTAAACATAATCCTTATGCTTCAATATTTCAAGGAGCCATGATTCATTGGTGCGAGCGCTCCAGCCACCCACACAGATAACACACTCTCTGTCCTCTCCTAGATGGTTTTTGTGAGCTGCCATGGATGAGAATTTATCACTTTCCAAACAACTTGGTCACATATGTCTGGGAGCTAAGCTGGGCTGGTCGTCAGATGATCTTCTGCAACCCATTGCTGGGCCTGTATTCAAAGTCCTTTTTGGTCGATAGGTTTTTTGCAGTTTATAGGATCATCAGTGTGGGTGACCTCAAAGGTCATCTAAGCTAACATATTCATTTTACACCGGAGGAAACTGAGGTAAACAGGATTAAGTGGATAGCCTGTAAGAACTTGTGCTCTGCTGGCACAGGGTTCAACAATCCAAGATCACTTCTCCGATGTAATATCACGTCAGGGTGGTATTTTAGTTGAAGCTGCAAAACAAACAAAAAAAAATCCAAATAAATAAACACATTGTATGTATATGCCAGATGAGACTAAGGAGGGAAATAGGTTCCAAGGATAGTGGATAGACTATGGGATTTTGAACATTTGAATCTTGTGCTCAAATTCTAGTTTGGTCACTTATCCATGTGACTTTCAGCAAGTTATTCCTTCTGTATACAATTCCCTCAGCTGTCCCGTGAAACAGGAATGAATGACCTTGAAGGTCACGTAGTGAAGTCATCCTCTGTTGCACATCAGCTCTCAGTAATGCTTTAAAAAATTCCAGGTAATTTGAGGTTTGGGGGCTCCTTGGTCTCCATTGGATCTCATTTGGAGAGGTAGAGAGGATTGAAGTTATTGTCTTGGGAACCAGAATCCAAAGTCTTCTTTTATTAGGAGCCCATTTATCGAGTAATCAGCCGATTAAGAAACGTTTATTATATGTCAGACAGTTTCTCCTAAGTCCTGGGATACAAATACAAAACAAATCTTTCCCAGTCCCGAGGAAGCTGACTTTTGAAGGGAATATTGGATGATGAGTTTCGGGAGTATGAGCCAACATGGAGAGTGCTTTGTCTTCTAATGAAAGTCTTGGTTTCAGTTCTACATTTCTGATTTTTCTTTAGAAGTAGAATGTTTCCAATATGACTACAGTGATTGACTTTTCAGAAGGTTACATGGTTTGATGAAGTCCTTCTAAAGAGATCTACTTCCCCATGCTTTTGCTAGGTCTTGGTGCAGGTAGCTGTTGATCATCCAGAAACTCACTCTTAAGTGTCATATCCTGAGGTTTTTATCTAGTAGTCCCTGTCAATCATGATCTGTTACTCATTATCTCTCAGATCCTATCCATTAACCACTCCTGTTCCTTCTAGCTCTAGCTACTGTTTCAGTCATTAACCATCTCATTATTTTAGAGTTAAATGAGACCTCAGGGACTCTCCAACCCAACCAATACTTGCTAAAGAAATCCCTCTATTATCTACCCAATAAGTGGTCCCACAGTCTCTGCTTGAAAAGCTCCATTAAGGTGTGAGAGGACCAAATATCTACCAGGGTTGTCGAAACTTCAGCCCTAACATGGAGATCACAGTGGATCTTGCTTTGGTCAAAAGTAAGATAAAAAACAAGGCTTGCAATGATCATATCTGACCTTAACATGGATTAGAAAAAGTCAACATCAAAACTTTATTACCAGAGTGGGCAAGGCTCTAACTTTTCTCCTGACTCAGCTTCTTGGTTGTGTTCCTGGTCAACCTAAAAGCATCAACAGTCCCTCCCTATGAGAGTTGGGACTCTGTCATTTCCATATGGAAAAGGAGGCTTTCTATTAAAAAACTACCCCAATAGCTTTGTTGCATTTTCTTATTACCTTAGGGCTAAATAAATCTCTTTTCATTAGTTGTTCAATGACTTAGTGCCTCATTCCACTGAAATTGCCTCATTCCAGATCTAACAAAGAAAAATCTCAAATCATGACAAAGCAAACAGTTTATTTAGATTAATAAGAGCATGGTGAAAGCAAGAAGCATTAGGCACTTGTAAACTAAAATTTGACATTCCAGTCACTTTCTCAGCGTCAACCATTCTAGGCAAATCCTGTCTCTCTGGTTGGAATCCATTTCCCTATTTTCCGATCTCCCGCACACACAAAAAAAGACAGAACCTGGAAATTCATTTGCTTAAAAAAATCCCATGTGAGCAGAGATTATAAATTGTCACACCAGTTATGAGGAACAACTCCCTTGGCCTAAAGGTTCCTTTTGTTCTCGTTATATAGGACAATATCGTATGGTTCCCATAAGTTGTACATCTCAAACTGCTTTTCTTTCTGCTGGTCCATGCTTCTCAGTCACTTGAGGTCATGTGCCTTGGTTGTCTACTCCATGGTTTAGCTCACGTGGACATGTCTCTACGAGCTATTGGAGGAGGAGATCCCAAACTTGGTACTGCAGGTTCAGGAATGAAGGGAGATGCTCCCTGTTTTGACACATCTTTAGTCTTGAAAACCTCCTTACACCAGTGTTCAGGGCTAAGCTTGACTTTAGATCAGTGCCCTGAGACTTTTAGTTTGATATTGGAATAAAATGAGACACTTTTGGTCATTTATCAATGACCAAAAGGAGGCGCACGTAGTCATTTCAAGAAGACATTCAATAAGGATGGACATCAAGGACCCCTTGGTTTGATTCAGTTGAGCAAAGTTCTTACCTTGGTCCACCAGACAAACATCAACAAACTGCATGCTCTGTACCTGCTTTGTATTCAAGTGATGAACAAGTGCCACAAATATTTTAACTCCCCGAGTTATCAAAATCTCAAAAAATCTCTCCTTTTTTTCTGCATTAAAGCTTTTTATTTTTCAAAACATGTGTGGACAATTCTTCACCATTAGCCCTTGTAAAACCTTGTGTTTCAATTTTCTCCCTCTTCCCCCACCTCCTCCCCTAGATAGCAAGTAGTCCAATATATGTTAAACATAGTAGAAATATATGTTAAATCTGATACATATACATATTTATACAATTACCTTGCTACACAAGAAAAATCAAATCAAACTCAATGCCTTTTGAAGAAAAATAAATCTAACTTTCAAGAGAAAGAGACTTAGGATATTGCTTCTACCACAACCAATAATGTATCAGCATCCCTCACTTCCGTCTAAATCACTGTCTGAACCAGCTTTTTCTTTTTCTCAGAGCCTTCTAGGAGATACATTTCAAAGGAAGAGTACTTGCTTACCTGGATACAAGTCTTCCCAGTAGAATGTAAGCTCCTTGAGGGCAGGAACAACCTAGTGTCTACTATAGCTTTAGAGTACAGTAGGTGCTTAATAAATGCCTGTAATTATCCCCAAATTTTCTGGGGAAATACTGGTTCCTTAAATAAATAAAGAAAAAATCAGGGAACATAGTCTGATAAGGTTAATCCTTAAAAGCAGACTTTGTTTTCTTGAAGTCAGGACTGTCTTGGAAAAATCCAAGATGGATGTTCCCTGACATTCCCTTGGATCCTCTAAGGATTAGCCTACTGTGATAACTGGGCTTTGTGAACTGTCATTAGGAGGCCACAAGCCTGTTTCATTTTTATTTGATGGGCCTGCTGCATATATCAGAGGGGCCAGGACCCAAGCTAGCCGAGCTCATGCATTTTTACTGCTGCTAGAGACTCCATTAAAAGCCCGTTCAATCAGCATTCTGCCAGTGATCGAGGCCAGTCTCTTACCAATTTATGGAGATCATAAAAAGGCTTGTATGAAATACTTTCGCCTCAGCAGTTGCTTCTGGAGTGTCTCCTTTAGAGGCCAATATGGTATTAAAGACCTGCTCTCATTTGTTTTCCCTGTTTCTCTCCAGTCAGGCTTCTAAGCTGCGACTTGCTCTGGAGGCTTGTGTCTCATGCACGCTGAGCCTAGAATGCCCAACCATACACAACTACAGTGTCAGATGGGCGACAATTGCATCTCCACATCCTAGGACAGTGCCTGGCGCACTGCAAATTCTTTGGAAATCTTATGTTCTGAAGCTCTTCACTTCTTCACCGGTACTAAATTCAATTTTGTTTTACGTAACAAACAATTATGAAGCACTTGCTATGTGCAAGGCACTGTGCTGGGCCCTGGAAAGACAACAAATACAGTTGAATAAACATTTTATGAAGCACTTATTCTGTGCCAGGCAGTCTGGCATAGTGGATAGAGAGCTGGATCCATAACTAGAATGATATGAATTCAAGTCTAAAATGTAATCTTTTTTTCTTCCCTTCCCCCTCTCCCTTCCTTCCTTCCTTCCTTCCTTCCTTCCTTCCTTCCTTCCTTCCTTCCTTCCTTCCTTCCTTCCTTCCTTCCTTCCTTCCTTCCTTCCTTCCTTCCTTCCTTCCTTCCTTCCTTCCTTCCTTCCTTCCTTCCTTCCTTCTTTCTTTTTCTTTGATCTTCTTTTCTATTTTCTCCCCTCCTCTCCTCTCCTTTCCCTCCCTTTTGTATTTCTAGTACCTAACATGATGTCTGGCACCTACCAGATACTTAATGCTTATTAACTGATTGATCCACAGTGGCTGTGTGAACCTGGGCAACTCAATTAGCTTCTCAGTGCCTTAGGCAACTCACTAAGGAGGTGCTGATCTTTCTAAGTAGTGCAGTTTCTTCACCTTGCAGTTCTGAGAAATCACAGCTGTAGTCTGTATCTTTACTTTGTATCTAGGCACTTTACTAAACATCGGGATACAAAGTATAGAGTGAAATCATGCTTACCCTCAAGGAACTTACACTCCACTGGGGGAATTCATTGTGATAAGTAAACAGGAAGCACAGACGAAGGCGTTTGCCTTGTGTGGACTCCAAATACATCTTTACAGTCCCCAAGGTATAAACAACTTGGGATGGGCCAGAATCAGTCATGTGGCCCTTAGGCCCTGCTGTCAGATAGAAGTCATAGCTTCTGAATTTTGTAACCAGGACATAGAGCAAGGTAAAGGCTGAATATGAATGGAAAGAAAAGAAAAGTCCATCAACCACCAACAACTGAGTGGGCTTACATATGGGAAATAGAGGGGGGTGGGAAGAGAGTGTTCATTGATCCATTATACCTATTTTCAGCTGTGCAATGTACACTGCATCAGAGGGACGACCAGTGAGTACAATAGGCAAGTGGGGCACAGGATGCCCTTTAAATGGCAGTGTAGAAAGACACTCTAGTTCTCTGTAGAGTGCCCCCTCATACCCATTACTCAACACCTTCTTGAGCTTTGCCTATGAAATTACAGCTAATTCAAGGCCTGATCCTCTCTCCTTGAGCTTGCTGATGCTCAGTTTGGCATAGAGAGAATTGAAAACCATAGATACCCTGATGTGATGTTTTCAGAGTATCTCCTGATTCCCCCACCCCCATTGGTTTTGCCAATCTGTTCATGAGGACACAAACCTGACTCAAGTAACTCTAGCCCCAAATTATCTTCCCCTCCAATAAATCCTCTACAAAACCTTCTCTTCTAACCGGACTAATCTCTTCATTTCCTCCTCAAAACAAACACATATACAATGGCACTTTGTCCGCATGCCTTTCTCTTTTCCTAGAATACTCTCTCAATCTTGTTCCACCTATTTGTGGTCTACTCAACCTTCAAGATTTACTTCTAAGCTTTTCTTTTCAACCTGCCCTTACTTTCTCCTTTGAATGCCCCAGATTAGTTTTTTTTTAATTTTAATAGTATTTTATTTTTCCAAATACATGCAAAGATAGTTTTCAGCATTTACCTTTGCAGAACATTGTGTTTCCATTTTTTTCTCCCTCTTCTCCCCCCTTCCCCTCCTCAAGACACCAAGCAATCCGATATAGGTTAAACATATGCAATTCTTCTAAACATGTTTCCATATGCATCATGTTGCATAAGAAAAACCAGATCAAACAGGAAAGAACATGAGAAAATAAAAAAAAAAAGCAAACAAACAACAATAAAAAAGTGAAAATATATGCTTTGATATGATTTGAGAACTGTATGATGATATACATCCAGTCTCCATGGTTCTCTCTCTGGATGTGGATGGCATTCTCCATCCCAAATCAAGACTAGTTTTTGTATGTGCACAATAGGGGACTGATTGGAGTAGCTTTCATCAATTACCTTTTACAAATGAAAATTTACTATGAAAATATAGAAATAAAAGAAATTATAGGCAAAAAGTGTACATCAAAGCATTATATGTTATATCAATTTGTACTGAAAAATCAGTTCTCTCCCCTTACCCTAAAGATACTTTCTCTTCCTCCCTCCCTCTTTTTCTCTCTCTTCTCTCCATCTGTCTCTCTCTCTTTCTCTCTCTCTCTCTTTCTTTCTCCCCTTTTCCCCCTTTCTCTCTTCCTCCATCTCTCCTTCCCTCCCCACTCTCTTTCTCTGTCTCTCTTTCACACACACATACACACATACCATCTCTACTTCTGGAAAGAGGGGGCTCAAACCTAGAAAGAGTGGGTTCAATCTTAAAGCAGTTTCTATATAATACCTGCTCCTACCATATTCACTTCTTAATTCTGTATATCCTATGGATAAATCAATACCAGTCACTCCTGACTTCCTTCTATCTTAAATAGGTCATTTCCCCCTACATGGTTTCCTGCCAAATCCCAGCATGGATTCCTGTTTCCAATACTAAATTTGGAAAGAGGTCATTTAATCTAACACATTCACCCAAAGGTCTCTTCTAGTTTTAAATGCCATAATCCTTTAATCAGAACTTTTAGTATCTGGTATAAAAGGCAAGCAAACTAAGCTTTAAAGTGGGGCAGTGACACACACATAGTAAATGGAAGAGGCAGGATTTGCACTCAGGTGCTCTCATTTCAAATCCAGCAACTTTTCTACAATTCTCAATATGTAAAAACCGAAGGAAGCCTTATCTTCTAGTCTCTTCACTTGAGTTAGGGGAAATCTGAGCTGCTTAACCATCATTTAAAAGGAGACCCCTGCCTTTACCTCTCTAAGTAACCCTTGTATGTTGCTGATATGAATATCAGGTAAAGGGTAGGTCCCTTTACCACCACAAAAGTGGGTTGAAAAGTGAAAATTTTAGTCAGCCACTTGTTATATCAATAGTCTATTGTAATGTCATACATTATATAAGAAGAATAACAATAATGGACATTTATTTGGGTTATGAGTCCAAAGTGCTTCCCAAATACTACCTTTTGAATAGTTTGGTGAGTGTTCCCAATTTGCAGAAAAGGATATTTAGACTCAGAGAGATTAGGGGACCTGCTCATGTCACCTGGCTATTAAACATCAGAAGTGAGTTTCAATCCAGCTCTTCCTGTCTCTTAGTTTGGCATTCTATGGACTCTGTCATGCTACCTGTCCAAAAAAGACCTCCTCTAGTGCAATGGGTAGATCTTGTACAGAGTCTTCATAGTATAAGGACATGGGCAAGAATTGTAGGCAAAGAGAAAGTCTCCAAGGCTTGTGGTCATTTGAGGGAGAGCCAAAGGCAGATCAATCCAATACCTAACATCCAGATTCACTATCCTCCTCCTCATGATCACTTCTCTCCCCCACCCCCTCCACATATTTTCCATTGAATCCACAGGGTGGACTGTTTAATTGAAAGTACAGCTTAAATCGTGCAATTTTATCTTGGACTCATTTGCTCATTCTGCTAATGAGAAAATAAATCCAACTCCCATGATTAGTAATAATATTAAAAACAGTCCAGGAACAAAACCAGAGGGAGGCTTTCATGATATAGCATCTTGCATCTTAAATGTTATATTTTAGCCATATGTCTGTCTAGTCTCATTATTAAAATTGGTGATATAAACTACATGATTAATCTTTTCCCATGAAAAGTTCAAATAACATAATCTGTGCATAAAGCTGTTTGAAATACTATCATTTTGTCACTGAATTAGCTGTGCATGAGTTCACTGGGAAACTCAAAGATAAAGATCCATTTTTCTCCATCAAGAAGGCTAAGGGAAACATGAGAAAATCTTTCAATGCTGAACAAATCTTTTTGAATGGGAAACTTTTAAAGTCAGTAAATAAAATGTTCCCAAATCTAATAAAGATGATAAAGGTAACTGGCAGAAATACTGAACTGGTCATCCCCTCATCAATAAATATATTGCCATCTTAAATATTCTGGCATATCTAGTTTAGTTGATTCACAGCCGTTCACAACAGACAAGGATTCCTGACCACAGAAGATTAACCACCAGGAGCAATATGTCATTGTCTTGTTAACCGTTCAGAAGGAAGAATGAACTATGGCTAACTGGCCTTGGCCATTTTTTTTTGTGCTTACTTACTTACAGGATGGGTTAATGAGAACATTTTCTTAGGAAAATAACCCATTTGCTTGTTGATCACCTTTTGCAGTGTTAATGGACTTGACTTCAAAAAGAGAATTCCTGGAAAAGATTTTCCCTTTAAGGTAGAAAAAGCTTTGTTTGGAAATGGACTTTTGGAACTATAGGTTCCAATTGTATAATTTAATATAGCTGAATTGATAAGTTTTTACTGGTGCTAGAGATCTCATTGTTAGATGTCTATTTATCCTCTTCTCAATGTTTATTTCTCTTGGGTAGACTACTTTGCCTTTGTGATATGTAGACTCCTAAGGAAGCATAAGGACTTAGTCCTTCCCTTCTATACTTGGAGGTTCTGGTGGCTGTTTGCTTTCTACCCTGGATACTAAAAAGTTCTGAATAAAGGACCATGCCATTTAGAAACAGAAAGGGCCTTAGAGAGTATATATGGGCAAATGTGCATTTATGAGGATGCAATTACTAGCAAGAGGCAGTGTGGTATAATGACTAGACAACAGAATGATCTTGAAGTCAGGGATATTGAAAAACATTGAAGTGAGGGAAAGAAAGCATTCCAAGTTTGCAGGTGCAGGATTTGGCAGTAGTTTACTGACCTCTGGGTTAGGTAATTCTCTAAGACTGAGTTGCAAAGAAGGTGCTGATTGCATTGAGAGAAGCTGTTTACTTGAATTATTTTTTGAAAGCCCAGGTCCGGCTTCCATTCTAGTTATTAGAAAGGATGAATTTCTTATTCCAAATGGAGCCACTCTCCTAGCCCACATATCTGAAATTAGAAAAATAAATATATACTGAAGGTATATAAAAATAATTACACATCCTTATTTAAATATTTCTAGGATCTGTGACATGGAATGTGAATGTTTCCTCCAACAATATAGGTTACGATCCATTTAACTCTTCTTACCTGGGCAATCTTAGACTGGGTCTTTTCATAAATTTCCTAGAGGGAATATCTTCAATGTGCTTGGAGTATTATAAATGGGGTAGGGGGAACTTCCTCTAGCACTCTGGACAGTACTTGACCCCATTATAGTACTATCCATCTGTTATTCTTTGCTCTTTCCACAGGGCCAATTTCCCCCCTTTTTAATCAGTCAGTCATTAAGTATTTATTAAATGCTTATTACACTCTAATGTATATTAAGTACTATAGATTGTACTTAGCACCACTGATACAAAGGAGGGAAAAACATTCCTGATGTCTAGGAACTTACATTCTAATGTGTGAGACAGCATGAAGTCAATTATGCACACATAGGATATACATGCATTATAAATAGAAGATTTTAGAGGGATAAAGGGAGGGAAGGGAAGATTAGGAAAAGTCTCTTGAACAAAAGCTAAAATTTGATCCGAGTCTTGAAAGAAATCAGGGTTGTAGTGGAGGTGAGAAAAGGAGAGCTTTCCAAGAATGGGGGACAATCACTGAAAAGGCACACTCAGAAGATGGAGTGTTTTATGTGAGGAAAAACAAGAAAGGCCACTATTGCTAGGTCTCTTGGGAGCAAAAGCTAAAATGAAGATTCATCTGGCAATAATGTTGGGACATGAACTTGGTAGGACCTAAATAAACTATAGAGGAAATGAGTTAAATTATGAGCATGAATAAGAGGCCCCTCTCTTCCTCTTCCCCTGCCCCTGCCAAGTCCAAGATCATATGTCCCTGAGGTGATTGATAAGTGAGTTGTTAGTTCTTTGTTCCTGCTATATCTTTGAAGTAACTATTTTTTAAAAAGTTAATCGATGTTAAATGATTAAAAGGAACTGGGATTCTAGCTGCAGGCCCTTAATAAATGAGAGTAACATAATTTGGTGGTGGCTCAAACCAATGAAAGAAAATTAACGTTTCCTCTTACCTCTGAATCCTCAAAGTACCTGAGAATGCCAAGAAGGAATGTAGCAGATCTGGTCTGGAGACAGTGGGAGCAGACTGTACTCATTGTATATACAATATTTTCCCCAGTAAAATGTAAGCTTCAGATATGTTTCATTTTTGTTGTTACAGAATCAAGTACAGTGCCTAGCAAATAAATAGTAGCAACAAGTGCTAGTTGAGTTGCATGGCAGTGAGGGGATTAGTGAAAGGCACAATTTTAGAAAACCAATAGATACTTGGAGTATCTAAGGTGAAGCCCCAAAGCCCCAGATTCTACATTTCTGATGTAGAAGGAGTCATCGATCCAGGAATAGTTGTATCCTATAGAGATGGCTGGAATATTTTGACTATTGTTGACTTGTGGAGAGTGGAGTCATATAGAAAAAAACAAGTGAAGGAATGACTGGATCTTGTTCCAAAGATGCCATGCTTCTTAGGTGTCCTGTTGGACAAATGGTAACTCTTCATCTTTCTGACAATAGTATCTGATTTGCTAAGTCTTCCCTTCATACAGTCTTGTGTCATTCAGAGAAATGATTCCTATTTTCTGCCCTCAAGAAGCTGGGGCCAGAGGAGAAAAGGCCAACAGACCCTTTACTCAAAGAATCATAAGAGTGGGAAAATATCTAACATGTTATCCTATGCAAATCAGTCAATCCATAAGCACTTATTATGTTCTAGGCATTCTGGGGACTGGTTATACAAAGGCAAAAAACAAAGAGTTCCTGCCCTCAAGAAGCTTACATTCTGTTCATGTGATAAACAGAATGCTCATAAATCAGTATATTTGGTAATTTTATTGCTAGGGGGAAGAAAGGAACTTTTTTTTTTTTTTTTGGCAGGAGGAAGGGAGAATAGAGGCAGTCAAGATAGGCTTTGTGTAGAAAGTGGCTTGTAAGCAGCTTGGGAGTATTCCAGTGATAGTCAACCTCTTTATGAAGACCTCTAGTAATGGGACATTCACCGTTTTAACAAGGCAGCCCACTTTCTTTTTGGATGGTTCTCAATGCTAGAGTATTTTCCCTTATATTGACAATAGCAATGGATGTTTATATAGTGATTCAAAGTTATTTATGTGAGCCTCATGATAACTCCGATTCTATGGATATTACTATTATCCCCATTTTATAAGAAAACTGACACTAAGGGACTTGCCCAAGATTACACAGCTAATCAGTATCTGAGGCTGAATTTAAATATGTCTTTCTGATACTAAGCCAGCATTCTTTGCACTGTTTTCCTCCTGTTGATTGAATGATGTCCTCTCAATCCCCCACTTTGGAGCTTTCAATATTCAGTGTCTTTGTAGAGTCCAGCACAATTCCTCTACTTTTCCCTAGTGGTTATTTACCTTTTCTTTCAATGTCAGAAATGTAGAATGCAGGGCTCTGGGGCTTCACCTTAGATACTGGCCCCATAACTTAATTGAGAAACTAGGTATATTTAGGTGATAAGAACTGTATAAATTCCCAGATGTTCCGTGAATGCCAGTTATTGTTGTTATTTTTATTGGCCAACTTCCAATACTTTTACTTTCCACTTCTGTGACCGACAAATCCCTGAGCTTCCCCAGACCTCAGGCTTCTCATTTATAAAATGAAGGGACTGTATTATTTGATGTCCTTTAAGGTTCTTTCCAGCTGTGGTAGAGTGAGGTTAAAGACTGTGAACAACTCTACCTCACTTCAGTCCAATTCATATGCAAGTCAAGATACTCACTGGTCCTCTTCAAAAATAATAGCCACAACGTCTATGATCCTATGACTGAATGCTTTCCAACCTCCACTTCCCTTTATCAATCTCCTTTATTTACTCGAAGCTACCCTGAGATTTAATCTTTCCCTTTACCCTTTACCAACTCATGGAAGCCAACCTTTCAAATCTTACCTAAAAAGCTCTGGCCCTACGGGATCAAAGTCAAAATGCATAGGGGAATGGAAGACATCCAACTAGATTACTTAGTCAATAAAAATTTATTAACACAATTTTCAAAGCCTCTACTTGGTTATTAGTCTGGAAAACTCAAAGCAAGCAAACAGTTAAGTAGGAGACTCCAGAAGCTATGCCTTGAGGGATAGCTAAGACTTAAGGCTGCCAATTTTTCAAGGTGGAGGGAACTCCTGACCTTTGAGACAGAAGTATTTTGGTGTCTTGTGTCTAGTGGTAGCAGGAAAAAAAAACCCAAAACTCTGAGTGGCTTCTTTGGCTAAGGGGGTGGGCAGCCCCATATAAATAGCGTGAGCCAGGCGCCTTGTGGTATTTCACACTATTTACGATTTAGACATTGCCCAGGGATGATTTAGCCTTTCCTGGCCTGACGTTTCTTGTGCTATGTTCTTTCTAAATAACAAGGAAAGGGAAGAAGAAATGAAATAAGGGCACAGCCAGACAATAAATTACAGAATGCCAAGGAGGAATCCAACTGTCCTTGATTTCTTACAGCTATCCCTTGTACCTTCCTCAAGACCCTGAGACCACTGGGTAATAGCTGATGGGAAGAGGAATGGATTTCCCCAGATTAGGATCAGAAAATGAATTAGTGAATAGAAAAACATTTATTAAATAGTTAGCATGTCCAAAACGTTGTGTGTATTGATGGGAAGAGGAATGAATTTTCCCAGATTAAGATCAGAAAATGAATTAGTGAATGGAAAAGTATTTATTAAGCACTTACTATGGGTAAAACACTCTTTCAGAGAAGCAAGTATTATGGATATGGTGATCTAGTAGACGGAGCACCAAGCCTGGAGTCAGAAAGAGCAGAGTTAAATTTGGCCTTGGTATGACTCTGAGCAAGTCCCTTTACCATGTTAGCCTCAGTTTTCTCATCTGTAAAATGAGCTGTAGGAAGAAGCAAACCAGTCCAGAATTTTTGCTAAGAAAACCCCAAATGGGGTCACAAAGAGTTGGGCAAGAATGAACAACAGCCACCACAAATTGGATATCAAATCAGAAGGCCCTGCATTTAAATTCTACCTCAGGTATTTACTAGGTATATAATCTTGATTGAATCATTCTTTATGTTTCAGTTTCTTCTCTTCAAAATTGGGGAGGGGAATCAGTGTTGAATTATATGATCTCCAAAGTCCCATTTAGGTCTAAAGCTATGAATTTAATTAGCATTTCACCCATTCCCTGCTTTGAGATATGATCCTCAGTCCAAAATGAAATGATTGATGGAATGGAGAAGTATGTGATGGGATGAACAGGAAAAAAAATCATGGAAAGGGAAGCTGGGGTAGATGGAGGATTTCAGGGGTGTGCGTGTGTGTGCGTGTGCATGTGCAGGGGGACGCCTATCTTGTCTTTGGCTCAGTTCTTTTGTTGGATCTGATGTCTAGGACATTTATTAAACCTGGGGGCTGTGCAGAGTTGTTGAGAAAGCCTGCTAAGGAGCACAAAGGTGTTGCAGGGGATAGCAGAGAAGGAATCAGCCTTGTCAGGACGGGTAGTGACCATGACTTGATAGGTGAACTTTTATCAAATCACCAAAGGGAAACTTTTTCAAGAACTCCTGAAGACTTCTATTTTTTTGTCCTTCTTTATCCACTCAATAAAACATTCCTTGAATTTTGTGTGCTGTGTGATGGACAATGAAGTTGTCTAACTACACTAATAGGGACCATGAAGTCATTTCCTCAAGTTTCCTGTGTGGAGTCTGTGAGCCAAAAGAGGGAGAAATCCTAAATATAACCCTTATGTCATTGACTACCACAACATAAAGAGCTTGGGTACAAACCTACCTACGTGTGTGTGTGTGTTTTGTGTGACAGAGACACAGAGAGACTGAGATGGAGAGACAGATTCAGAAACAGATAAAGATAGAGAAAGAAGAGGAGAGAGGAAGGGAGGGGACTAGAAGGGATGGGAGGAGAGAAGAGGAATGCTCTCCAATGTACATTCATTCCCTCAGGGGAAGCTGGAAAGAGCTTTGAGTTTAGTCAGAGATCCTGGGTTCAGCTCTATCTCAGAATAATTTATCTAATAGAAGTTGAGAAAGTCATTTAACCTTTGGGACTTAGTTTTCTGATCTTTAAAAGGAAAAAGTTGAATTGGAAGGCTCTAGAACTTCCTTTCAACTCTATAAGCTCTGATTCCTTAAATAGCCCTTAAACATGCTTATTTTATTCTATCAATATTTATTAATGTATTAAAAAGAATTTTAAAAATAGCTCTGGATTGTCTACATAAGTCATGCTATCAAAGAACATCAGGACTTTGGAAGAGACTTAAAGGCCAGCTTGGTTAGCTCAGAAATGAACTCTGACTCCCTCCTTACATCAGCTCCTAAGGGTTCTGTCCTAATCTTTATATAGATGACTCTTAGTCTTAGCTCTATTCTGATATCACTAAGCACCTATTTGACATTTCTACTTGGACATCCATAGACAACTCAAATTCAATATGTTCAAACCAGAATTCATTATTTTTTCTCCCCAAATCTGCTCCTCTTCCTAAACTTCCTATTTCTTCAAATGCGCCACTATCTTTCCAGTCTGTGAGTTTACAACTTCAGTCATCTTCAGCTTGCTGTCCCTCACCCCATGCATCCAATTAATCGTCAAATCTTGTCGATTGGGCCACCAAGCTTTTGGGTGTCCGCTCCCTTATTTTCACTCAACCATTTCCCTAGTTCAGGCCTTCTTCATTTCTTATTTGGATTATTTCAATATTCTTCTAAATCGGTTTCTTGCCTCAAGTCTCTTCTTTCACTTATCTGTATTCCACATAGTTGCCAAAGGGATATTATTATTAGTTTCCTGCTGAATAAGCTTCTATGGTCTTTCAATCACTCCTAGGATCAAACAGAAACTCTTCTCTTTGGCACTTTGGGCATGGGGGGATGGGTGTGTGCTGAAGCACAGGAATGAGAGAATGCCAAATGTGAGGAACAGAGAAATTGTCGCAAAAGAACATTAGGAGAAAATTCATTTCATACCATCTAAAAAAATTAGCAAGTCTTTTTTATACGATCAATCCATCAACAAATGGCCATGGGGGACTGGGTAGGAAATACAGAAAAATTATAAGATGTAGTCTCTGTCCATAAGGAGTTCATAATGCAGTAGGAAAGGCCAGATTAATGCACATAAAATGGTGGAAAAAATTCAAAGCAGGGTATTGTTAAGTTCTACCTTATTTGGTCCAGATGGTAAGTACTAGAAGTGTTTAGATGAAGGGCTAGAGTTGCTGGGGAAAGAGCAGAAAAATATGAATGCAATTAGGACTGGTAAGAGAAAAAGATGAGAACGTTCCAGGTGCAGTGAGTTAGAGAAGAATGAGTGGTGTGTCTATCAAATTTGCAGATGGCACAAAGCTGGGAAGGATAGCAAATAATGAAAGACGGATTCAAAAGATGATCACAGGGTAGGTCTCTAGTAAGATGAAATTTAATCAGGAGGAAGCCTTATAGTGGTTTTGAAAAACTTAACTCCTCAAATGCAAGAGAGGCATGGCTACGTGGTTGTTTATTTGCAAAAGATCTGGGGGCTTTAGTGGACTGCAAACTTAATATGAGTCAACAGTTCAACAAAAGCAGCCAAGAAATCCAATTCGATTTTAGACTGCATTAAGAATGCCTTAGTGTTAGGATGAAGGAGATGACTGTACTTTCATTTACTGCTCTTGGTCAGGCTATATCTAGAGTTTTGTGTTCAGTTGTGGGCGTCAATTTGAGCATCCGAAGAGGGAAGGCAAGATGGTGATAGAACTCAAATTCATGTCATAGGATGACCCGAATGAAAAAATCAGGACTGTTTAATCTGGAAAAAACTTAAGGAGAACATCTGCCTTTAAATAGTTGAAGCTCCATTATATAAAAGACAGATTTGCTGTATTCCACTTGTCCTGGGAGGTCAGAACTAGCAGCAATGGGTGAAAGTTAAAAGTTAAAATCTAAATTGTTAAAAAGAAAAATTTCTTAACTCTTAAAGATATCTAGAAACATGACTGAGACGTCTTCGGAGCTTGGCGGTCAGTGGTTTTCAAGCAAGGCAGTATACCCGCTTGTTGGGAATTTGCTGAGGCGATATTTGCTCAGAAATGGAGTGGACTAGATGGTCACTAAGGTTCCTTTTCACTTCAAGATTCCCTGATTCTGTAAATATGGAGTATTTACATAATCTTCCTATGTTCTTTGGACAGTGAAAATTATAATGTTGGGGAGTAGTTAGAAATAAAGTTGATGGGATGACTTCATAGAGAGACTCGAAAGCCAGACAGAGATTTTTAGATTCGATACAGTCAGAAATAAGACATAATTGAAGGCTCTTAAGCGGAGCAGTGATATGGCAAAAGGGATATTTAAAGAAGATTAATCTGGCAGCAGTTTGAAGGATGAATTGGAAAGGGGAGGTTGTTTTAATAATATAGATGGAAGGTTGTCAGGTCCTCAACAAGAGTAGTGGCAGCTGAATACAGAGGGAAGAGACAGATATGAGATATTTCATAAGAAAAATAGACAAATTTGGTGACCAATAGGAAATGAAAGAGGATTTGTCTCAGATTTTGAACCCAAAAAACTGGGGAAGTCATATCCAATCCAATCCAATCCAATAAACATTTATTATTCTATGTAAGGCATTGTGCTGCATATTGGGGATACAGAAATGAAAAAATAAGTTCCTGCCCTCAAGAAGTTCATATTATAATGAAAGAACATGGTAATTATATGGAGAAGAAAATATTAAGTAATTTGAGGAGAAAGGATAGACAACTTGCATTATTGGAAAAGGCTTCCCATAGGAGATGCTACATCCCTTGAATCCTGAAGAAGATGAAGGAAAGAAATAAGCAATCTTGCTCTAAGGTGGTCTCTTGTAGGTTTTTCCAATAGTAGGAACATCAAAGACAGCATTATGGTGAATGTTAATGTAAGAGCATGTGTTTCATTCATTCATTCATTCAATAAACATTTATAAAGTATATATTATGTAGTAGATTCTGGCAATATATAAATGAACTAAGTCACAAGCCCTCTTTTCAAGGATCTGACAGTTTAGTCATAAATGATGCATACAAGAAAACCTCTATTCATCTGAATCCAACCAGCCGGAATCCTGAATTAAATGGGGGTATTCTCTAGCTCTCAACTTTTAGAGAGAGAAAAAAAGGGAAATGACAAGAATAGTAAGGAGATATGTAAGATTTATTTTAAAAACCCATCCCCAGAGTACACCCTGGGGTTGACATATATTTAGTTCAACCCCTTACACCTATTACAGCTATGGTGTCTTACAGTGAGAATTCTTATTCGGAATGATGACCCTCAGGCACTACAAGAATCTCAGTCATCCAAAAAAGAAAAATGCAATTACTCTCACTAAACTGTGCTTATTAAAACAGGAAAGTGGACTCGGACATTTTAGAAAGATTTTCAACAAGGGCTGAAACCAAAAGGGGTTTCGGGTTAATCCTGAGTCTACCAAAAAGCTTAATCAGAGCATTCCAGTTCCCAAGTCTCCTAGTTAATCTCTTACGAATGTAATGGGACTCCCATTCAATTTTGGAGTCCCACTGCTACTTGAGTTCAACTGAAGTGTAATATTTAGCTTATGCTTTCATACAGTACATTTTCTGCCAATAGACCAAGCAGGAATTATAAGCAAAATAGCAAATGATTTAATTGAGACTGAATATTAAATAACAGAGAAACAATAAACTCATTTTCAACTCTTTTTCTTCTTCTTCAGCTCAGAAATGAATACATTCTCATAGCCATGTACATAGGAGGGGAAAGGAGTACATCCCTAAAAAAATTCAGAACTCAGTGTCATCTTCCTTATACAGTCAATTAATCAATATGCATTTAAGTACCTACTATGTGCCAAAAACAAAAAAAAGTATATACCGTGTACCAGGCAATCCCTTCCCTACCAAAATGAGACAATTCTGAAAAACTATGCCCACCTGAGAAAGAATAATTTTGCCTCCTACACTTCTTGGAGCAGTCCTTTGCAATGTGATCTTTTGGAAAGAAAGAACACTGACTCAGGAAGAACTGAGTTCAGATCCTGATTTTACTACCCCGTGTAACCTTGAACCAACGTTGATGTGAGCCAATATTCCCTTTCCATCAGAGCTATCCCTAAGTAGAATGGGCTGTCTCAGGAACTATTGGGGTGGCCCTCATTGTGAGTCATCTTACAGAGTCCTGATGGCTACTTCTCGGGCTTTTGTCATGAGGATTCACTTTTGTAGAGTGAGTTGGACTAGGTGGGCTTTTAGATCTCTTCCAATTAAAAAAATTATGAGATTAAAAAAAAAGTTTTAAAAATAAAGGAAACCTACTTTCCCTCAGTCCCGTGTCATCCTAATAAAACTGTTGAAATCTGCCCGTTGATCAGAGGCAGCATAATGTAGGGAAGAGTGTTTTCTCTTGGATCTATGAAGCCCTGGAATCACATCTTGCCTCATGTAGCTTGTTAGCCATGTGCTCTTGGACAGATCACTTAACCAACTGTTAGTCTTAATTTCCTCATGCATAAAATGAGGACTTGATGGACTCAAAGATCCTAAATTAAAGATCCTGAGGTTTGTATGTAATTCCCAACATATGGCTGAGCATTCCTAGGTAGGCCTGAATTTGTCTGATCTATCGCTGACAACCTGAAAAGAAATGCTTTAAGAAAAATTGGAAAGTCTTTGGAAAAAAAAAGCTAGGGCCTCCCGAGAAGACTTCATAGAGCAAATGAACTTGAAACCCCAAATTTCGGAGCTTCCTACTTTTTGCCTGGGCCATAAGAGGACCGTCTGGAGTCTAGCTGGAAATTTTGGTCTTTAAACCCTTACAATGGGACTTTGTCTCTGAATCCCAGTGGGGACCATTAGCAGAGCAATTTACAGCCGCTTCTAGTGCCACATGAGGCAAAGGCCATTCTGTTATTGCAAGGCAGGAATCCTGTGATGGGAAGGGACAGACTTGAAAATTAAGGCCCCCGAAGAGGAGGCCTTCCTCAAAGGGGAAAAATGGGGAAAGGAAATTCCCAATGTTCAGAAGAAGCTTAAAAGAGGAGATTTTTAGGATGCAGCCCTTAAGGCAACCATGACAACTGGGGCTTTTGTTTTTTATCAGGGAAAATATTCCAGATGAAAAGACTATTTTACAGCTCATCTCAACCTAGGGCTATAGGGAAGATATATAAGCAATGTGCAGACTTACAATCAACTCCATATGTGGAAAAATATCTGATGCTTCCAAGTCCCCACAAAAATGTTGTGATTAATCATGCTAAGAATGGCAATTAGATCAAATAAAAGCAACATGTTAAAAACGGGAGTAGGAGGTAATATGAATATCATTAATGAACATGAATTTCAATTTGGTAATGTTTTCTCAAGCCTGCTTGAAACGTGTCAAACAAATGGATCTGAGAAGAATGTGGGATCTGGTGGGGTCTGTGCTCTCTGGAAACATTTGGGGCAGAAACTGAAGGAGAGAAAATTTGGGACCAGCCCAGGAATATCCAATAAGCATCATCAGGGCAAGATGTCAGACATCACCACTGAATGAAGGCACTGAGAAAATGGAAGCTGAGATAGCAGCAGGGTGTCAGAAAAAATAGGGGTTGGGACTGGAATCTGGAAAATCTGAGTTCAAATTATCTTAGGGACAGTTCAGTTTTGTCTTGGAACCTAGCCCAAACATCTTGCACATTTACTAGGGCATAATAGATAGTAAATACATGCTCCTTAGTTGAATCTAGTTTCCTTTTTATGTTGTTTCTAATTTTGCCCACCTCTACAATTCACTTTCCAAGAAGGTAAATTGTACACATGTGCACACACACACATTTTCATATCTAATAGATATAACAATAGCACCTACCTCTCAGGGTTGTTGTGAAGATCAAATTTATTAGTAGGACCTTAAAAAGGGACCACTTATTGATAAATCAGTAAAGAAGTGAGAAATCTGAAGCTTCAGATGAGAAATTCCCCATCTTTCCCTCCTTCCCTCTTCCCTTCACCCCCTTCCAAGTGTCAACTGAGATAGAGACTCTAAACATTGCCAGTTCCTTTCACAGGGAAGGACTATTTGAAAGGAAACACTGTTGTGGCCCATGAAGTGTATACAGCTCACACTATGTGGATTATAGGAGAGGCTTGATGTGGTCCCCAGGGAGCATGGGCCCTGAAATGGAGAGCAGAATTCACGTGGACTTGTTTCTTTTACTTTGGGTAGATGTGTATGAACGTGTATATTTTTGTATGTATAAGTATGTGTGTGTGTGTGCGTGTGTGCATTTGTGTGTACAAACCAGAGTCCTTGAAAGTGATTTGTAGAAGTGCACATACATAAAAAGGACAACAGATTCAGTTAACAAGCATTTATTATCTACCTATTATATACTAGTAAAACTGTGCAGGGCATTTGGGATAGATATCCAGACAAAATTGAGTTGTCCCTAACTTAAGAGGTTTTCATTCTAACAGGGGAGAAAATAGATACGTAGAAAGACATTCACAAAATGTATGCAAAGGTAACTTTGTTAGAGAAGGAGAATTAGGAAAAGTTTCCTGAACAAGGTAACCTTGATCTGCATCCTGAAGCAAACCAGGAATTCTAAGAGATAAAGAATGGAGAAAAATGGGTAGAGGTGAGAAAAATAAACAAAACCAAAAAAAAGCAATAAAGAGGGGCAAAATTATAGATACTCTCTGGCAAGATTTTGCCAGAATAATATTCTTGCTGGAAGATAATATTTCTAAAAGTGAACACTGAATGGAGCTTTAAGTTTCAGGGGAGTTGCAAAAGGAAACACATCATATGATAGAGTTTTCACTGTTGGATGAAACAAATCAAACAAATCAGAAGAAATTAAAATTTCCAGGCATTGAATTCTCAACAGTTTCCATCCAGATACTGCATTCAGTCCAGCTTAGTGAGATGGGTTATAGAGTTGTAGATTTGGACCGAGTTTGAAAAAACAAAGCTAAGAGATGTTAATGACTTTTCTACAATAACACAACTAGTAAGTGACTTAAATGAGGCTTTTTCTAAAACCAACACCCCCTCACATTGGTTATTTCCTTTTCTGCTCTCTGCTTTTTATCCATGAATCCTTGTGGGCTGGAGTAAAGGAGGTTCCTCAGAAGGTGATGATAGTACTTAGTTTTTCTTTCTCACAAGACTGTTGTGAGTTTCCCAGGAGACAATAGTTATAAAAGTATTTTGTAGAATCTGAAGTGCTACACATAGGCTTTATTCATTTAGCTTTGGGGATGGCACTTGGCTGGGAGCAAGATGATTTGGATTCTAATTCTGAGTCGGCTGAAAATAAAAGCTGATTCATCTCTCTGAGATTAATTTTCTTCACTTAAAAATTATGGGTTGGAGTAGATTTCCAAGATTCTTTCTCACTCTAAGATGCTGTGTGTTGATTTTATCTAAACTTTAAGACCACTTGTACTGAAGACATATGGGGTACTATAATTAAATACAAGATGAGTTATAGCTACAACATACCAGGGACAAGAGAGGGGGCAGAAACTGGAATTGAGCAAAAGTGACTTGGAAAAGAGAACATTTTGTGAAGTTTTAGTCAAAGCCTGATTCTGAAGCTAGAAAAACATCTCTTGAATGTTTCCTTTTTTCCCTTTACCTCTTCCTCTCCATTCAACTCACTTTCTCCTACTAATAATCCTTGTTAAATCATCTTTGGGCTGCCCAGTGTTCCCCAACTTTGGTACAAATGCAAACCTACTTTCATAAAGCAATGACCCATTCTCTGTGCTTTTCTGATCCTCAGCAGAATTTACCTATCTTCCCTCTGTTCCTTAGGGGAAAATAAAAGTATCTCCTCTTTACTAAGTGACATTGGGTATTGATGGTTAATCAGTTAAACTAACAGCTGCTAATGAATTAGTTACCTTATATATTATTTTTGCCCTTCGGTACTAGATCTTAGCCCAAATAAAATAGATTTAATTACAAAAGACACAATTTCGGACCCCTTTGAAATGAAGGAATAAAAGACAAAATATTTATTAATCACTTTCTAGTGGTACAGTGGATAGAGTGCTGGGCCCGAAGTAAAGAAGACTCATCTTTCTGGCCTTAAATCTGGCCTTAGATACTAACTAGCTGTGTAATCCTGAGCAAGTCACTTCACTCTGTTAACTTCAGTTTCCTCATTTGTAAAATGAATTAGAAAGGAAATGAAAAAGTACTCGTGTGTTTGCCAAGAAAACCCCAAATGGGGTCATGAAGAGTAGGACATGATTAAAAACAACTAACTACATGTAAAGTGCTTTGCTAATTACTGGGGGAGAACAAGACAATCCCTACTCTCAAAGAGAGCACATTCTAATAAGGGGAGACAACATATATGGGGGTTTCAGAAGCAAGTCGTGGAATAAAATGTGGAAGGTGGGAGAGAAATTTTGGGTGGATGTGCCTTTAATGGTCCCGTGTCGCATCAGAAGGTGGCTTACTTCTCTGTGTATTTGTACAGTTGGTCTTAGTGGTAATAGGATGATGATGATCAATTCTGATGGACGTGGCCCTCTTCAACAATGAAATGAACCAAATCAGTTCCAATAGAGCAGTAATGAACTGAACCAGCTACACCCAGCAGGAGAACTCTGGGAGATGACTATGAACCACTACATGGAATTCCCAATACCTTTGTTTTTATCTGCCTGCATTTTTGATTTCCTTCACAGGCTAATTGTACACTATTTCAAAGTCTGATTCTTTTTGTACAGCAAAATAACTGTTTGGACATGAATGCATATATTGTATTTAAATTATACTTTAACATATTTAACATGTATTGGTCAACCTGCCATTTGCGGAAGGGGGTGGTGGGAAGGAGGGGAAAAGTTGGAACAAAAGGTTTTGCAATTGTCAATGCTGAAAAATTACCCATGCATATATATTTTAAATAAAAAGCTATAATAAAAAAAGAGAAAAGAAGAGAAAAAAGTAGTAATAGGATGTATCTCTAGTCTGTAGACTGTACTCCTTTCATCAGTCTTCAAGTCCCCTCAGATCACTGAGGCAGTGGCTGTTTTGGATACCTCTGCAGCCAATCAAAGCGCCTCCTCCTCTTTTTTTTTTTTTAATTAAAACTTTTTATTTACAAAACATGTGCATGGGTAATTTTTCAACATTGACCTTCACAAAACCTTGTGTTCCAAATTTTCTCCTCCTTCCCCCTACATCCTCCCCTAGATGGCAAATAATCCAATATATGTTAAGCATGTTAAAATATATGTTAAATACACTATGCGTATACATATTTATACAATAATCTTGCTGTATAAGAAAAGTCAGATCAAAAAGGAAAAAAAATGAGAAAGAAAATAAAATGCAAGCAAACAAAACAGAATGCTAGGTTGTGGTCCACACTCAGTTCCCAGCGTCCTCTCTCCGGATATAGTTGACTCTCTTCATCACAAGATCGCCGGAACTGAGTGCCTCCTCTTCAACATGTGTTTAGGCATGAATAAATTGTGGAATATCCATACAGGCTCCCTATTCTGTCGCTTCAAAACATTGCCCTCATACACTCTCATAATTCTCCATAGGCAAGTTTCCCCAGTCCTTCCACGTGGATTGATGCTATCCTTGGCACTTTGCATGTTCCAGACCCCAATTACATGTAACATGAGTCTAATAATACATGTAGTTCTTGCCACTTGAGATTGCTGTAAAGCTCAAATTGGATGTCAGGCAGTTAATAAGCATTTATTAAGCTCTTACTATGTGCCAAGCACTGGGGATATGAAGAAGAGCAAAAAAACAGTCCCTATTCACAGTCAAATAGGAATAACAAGAAAACAACTATGTACCAGCAAGTGTATATATATATATATATATATATATATATATATATATATATATATATATACAGGGGATAAATTGAAAATCAACAGATAGAAGCCCCTGGCATTAAGAGGGATCATGAAAAGATTCTTGTAGAAGAGGCCTGAGGTTTTATTTGGTATCTGGAAGCAAAGATAGAGGATTCCATTCATGATGAAAACACCCAGAATTGGGGCATAGAGTGTTCTGGGGAGGAACGATAAGATGGCCAGTGTCACTGGACCTCAGAGTATGTGTTAGGGAAGGAAACAAACTTTTGTGAAGTGCCTATTATATGTCAGACATTTTGTTAAGTGCTTTACAAATTTTCATTTGATCCCACAACAACCCTGAGAAACAAATATATTATTTCCATTTTACAGTTGAGGAAATTGAAACGAACAGAGTGACTTGCTTAAGATCACACTCACTTTATCAATTTTCAAATCCCCCAGATCACTGTTCGCCTCAGTTTCCTCATCTGTAAAATGAGCTGGAGAAGGAAATGGCAGACCACTCCAGTATCCCAAGAAAACCCCAAATGGAGTCGTAAAGAATTGGATGTGAGTGAAACGATTGGACCTTCTCATAAAAGGAACTGAGCTTAATGTGATGTGATGTCCGACTGACCTTTTTGATCACATCTTCCATTTCTAGGTGGTCACTCAACTTCCCAATAATAAAAAGTTCTAAAATTTTCAAGGAATCAGCATCAAGTTCACTGTCTCAACATTTACATATTTCATTTTCATTTTATTGAAGATCACGATGACATTGGCCCCTCGTCAGACCTCCCATACTTTTCTTCCCAATCTTCCCCAATCCAGTGGTTTAGCAATCCCATCTTCCCACTCTTTGAGTACCTATGGATGTAATTCATTTGGGATGGCTGGGAAGGATTAGGAGAAGTGGTCTGGAGAAGGCGGGAGGCAGGAAATAAGGGAACAGATGATAGAAAGCTAGGAGATTGGTAGAAAGCCAATCCACTCATGGAGGGACTAACCCAGATGAATAGAGAACCTTGTTTGTCTTCTGCTTTATATCTTTGTGCATCAATCTGCAAGGTCTTAGGTGCTCTGCCCTGGTTTCCTCAAAGGAGCAGTTTGCATCTGTAATAACGAAACCTTGTTCAATGGCTCACCCAAGCCCACAGAAGAGCGAGCAGAGGAGCGCAACTCATTTCTACAAGTCTACATTCTGATCTCTTGACCCTGTTTGAATGGTTCAGGACTGATGCTGGCTTGCAGGGTGCCATGGATCTGTGTTTTGGGGTTGCATTGTAGACTACAAAAAAATGGAAGAAAAAAAAGCCTGGAAGAGGTCTCAGGCTGGTATTTCAGGGCATTCTTCCTTAGCTCTTTATTTCTCTCAAATGCCTGCTGCCTTTACTTGTTCCCAGCAAGACTTCCATTTCTTTTGGCCTCTGGCTAAAGAGGAGTCTGACTGAGTTCTCCAGCACTGACTGGTTTTGAATGTGCACAGCAAGGGCTGAATAAAAGTCGTTTGTGAGCCACCTTTTCAGCCTTCTATACTTTTGCTGAATACTCTCTTGGCTGAAAAGATGATTCTGTTAGCCCTTTTCATTTCATCGTTCATAGAATTGTGAGGATTGAGAAGCGGAAAGGAATTCAGAGATGACCTAGTCCTCATTTTATAGACGGAGACCAAGAGAGTTAAAGGGATTTAATGAAGATTGCACAGGTAGAAAGCAGCAGAGATGATTCAAACCCACTTCCTCTGATTATAAGCCAGTGCCCAGCACAGCATAGATAAATAATTACTAATCCATGAATATCAAATAAATGAAAAAGCATTTATTAAATATTTACTGTGTGCCAGATACTGTTCTAAGCACAGAAATATAAAAACAAAAGGAGAACTATCCTTGCCTTCAAACCTCTTTAAAAATTAAAAAAAAATAATAGTAGTTTATTTTTTCCACACATGCAAAGATAGTTTTCAATATTGACCCTTGTAAAACTTTCTTTTCCAAATTTTTCTCCCTTTTATTCCCCTTCCTCCTCCTGAAGACAGCAAGCAATCTGATGTAGGTTAAACATGTGCAATTCTTCTATATATATTTCCATATTTTTCATGCTGCACACACACAAAATCAAATTAAAAGGGAAAAAAAGCATGAAAAAGGAAAAAAAACCCAAGAAAATGACAATAACAGCAACAACAAAGGTAAAAATACTATGCTTTGATTCGCATTGGGCTCCATGGTTTTCTCTCTGGAGGTGAATGGCATTTTCCATCACAAATCATTTGGAATTGACTTGAATCACCTCATTATTGAAAAGAAACACGTCTATCACATAATCTTGTTACTGTGCACAGTGTTCTCCTGGTTCTGCTCACTTCACTCAGCATCAGTTTGTGCAAGTCTTTGCAGGTTTTTCTGAAATCACCTGCCCATGATTTCTTACAGAACAATAATATTCCATTATATTCACATACTGTGTAAGGAATCTCAAGTAAGATTTTTTTGGGGGGATGGGTGGGACTGATGTATAATTTCAAAAGTGGAAATCAGGAGGTCTCAAACTTCTTTGGTCTTGGGATGCTTTTGTACCCCCCAAATGATTGAGGACTCCCCAAGAATTTTTGTTTACATGGGCTATGTCTTTGAATATGGCACATTAAAATGTCTTAGTTATAATGAAGAGAATTTTGATCTTTCAGACTCCCCAGAAGATTCTGGAATCCCTGAACCATACTTTAAGAACTTTAAGAACCACTAGTTTGGAGAAATCCAAGGGAAAAAATAACGCAAAACAGCACATGGTTTACTTTGCAGTTTATAGTCTCAGGGAGTTTTATGAGTCCCAGAGGGGTTGAGTAATTTATTGCATACTTCACAGGGAGGATTTGAACCCAGGTCTTTCTGATTATAAGAGCAGCTGTCTTTCCACTGTGTCAGGCTGCCTCCCTAATAGCAATGCTAGCAATATACAAACAAGTGGGAGCAATTCGATACAGATGGCATAGCCAGAGATGAACAAATTCAAGGCATGTGTGTGCCTGTGGGTGTGGGGTAAGGGCCTGGCTGAGTAAGGCTTTGAGAGAGTTTATAGTGTAGATAGTAGTGGAGAGTAAACTAAGATAAGTAAGGAGGCAGATGGTGGGAGGGCTTTGAATTCCCAACAGGAGAATTTTGATTTGTTTTGGTAGACAGATCTGTATCTAGGAATTCTTTCACTGGTGGCAAAAAACGCTTGAGTGGAAAGGGCTGGTCCGAGAATGATGGGTCCCCAAGGGTGATCATACTACATGAGGGTACAGATTGATGGAGGATTGTGGAGATGGCCGATACTGTCCCAGATGTTGGAGCTCTGGGTCAAAGGTCTACTCACATCAACTTCTTTTAACAGACAATCAGGAGCCATTAAAATTGGTTATAGCAAGGGAAAGAGCTAGTTTTTAGAAAGGTTAAGATAGTTTAGAGATAAATTATTGCAAAAATTCATGTGTAAAGTGGTGAGAATTATCTATAGAGTCATGGCTGAATAAATATTCAAACTTTAAAAAGAGAATATTTTATTATTATCTTTTGGTTTTTATATCACCTTCATTTGCAGATATATTCTGAGCACTCCGCTATTCATCAAGTTATCTCTTTTAACCAAAAAAAAGTAGAGAAAACGTTCAAACTAACTAATGTATCTAATGAATATAATGATATATTTAAGGTTCCATAAATAATAAAGCAAAATGTATGCTTTTTTCCTTCTCTTCTGTTGGGCCAAGGTTAGTTATTTTAATTACAATGGTTTCCACTTTGTATTTCTGATTTTTTTCAAGCATTTGGCATTTGGTGTTTTTCTATTTCTCTGAGTTTTTCATATACACAATTTCTCATGATGTTGCAATATTTCATACATATCATCAGGTGCCACAATTTAATTAGTTATTTCCTGATTAATGGGAAATATCTTCATAGTAGAAAAAAAGGATAAAATGGACAACTCTATAATCAAATCAACATCTTAAAATTAAGCCATCATCAACATTTAGACTTGAGATGCAAAACTGGCTGATCTAACTTTTAAACAGCCTTTTCCTGCTTTTAACCAATCCTTGGCTGGGGAACTTAAATTATGGAGCAGCCAAAATCAAGATCTTGAGAACTATTAGAACTAAAGGTCCCAGACATGTATACATATATTGTATTTAATTTATACTTTAACATATTGAACATGTATTGGTCAACCTGGCATCTGGGGGGAAGAAGGGAAGGAGGGGAAAAATTAGAACAAAAGATTTGGCAATTGTCAATGTTGTAAAATTACCCATGCATATATCTGGTAAATAAAAACTATTAATTAAAAAAAAAAAGAAATAAAGGTCCCAGATAATCCCCCCACAAACTAACAAAAACTCAAAAAACCCAAACTAACCCTGAATTATCAGAATGTTGATTGTAAACACTTTGATATATCTTCATCAAGCATTGTCTGCTCCTTCCTTTAAGGTCCAACATAACCCAGAATTTCTTGCTCCTAATTATCTTCTCCAACCATCGGCTCATTTCCCCTTCCTCTTGCTCTCCATTAAATTTTATGTCTTGTTCCTGAATTTCTCAGATTTTCAAAGGTAGCATTTGACTCAGCTTCTCCTCTGGCCACTGCCTGTGGGAAACTGGAAAAGATACCAGAGTTTGGACTGTGAGTCAGAACTGTGCAATTGCCTGGGATCGGCACTTGGTGAACCAATACTACAGTTAGATTCTCCCAAATGTCTTTATTCTTGGGAAAACTGGAATTGGATTCAGGGAGAAGCCCCAAAGTATCTTTTACCTAGAAATAGATTTATAACTAGAATAAAAAATCAGGGATATGTTCCAGAGTTAAAAAAATAGAGGACATTGTCTTTATCTTTTTCAGCATAACGATGACAAAATTTAGGACCTAGTTAGAATAGTTAGGTAAAATAGAAAGCTACCAAAAGGTTCCTTATCCCTATATGAGGTTTTTCCTATCCTCTCTATTTCTCTCAAAATATCATCTGCTCTCTGCACCTTATGTGCTGGGAGTCCCTCTGTCACTCTTATTTGATATCTATTTGAAAGGACAGTCAGTGCTTTAAAATCTCTGGACACAAAATCTCTAGGTACAAGTCTACTCTGATGGATTCAGTTTTTAGCCATTGTGTATATGTTATTTGTTGTCTGGACCCCTTCTCTCTCCTCCATCCTTCCCTGTTCCTGGCTTTTCAATCTATATGGAAGCTTATAGCTGTATTTCTATGTACTGGGTGAGCCAGGTGCCCTTCATTGCCCAAGGAGCCAGTTCTCAGAGTTGTAACTCTAATGGTGCTTTTGAGAAGAATTAGTAAAAAAAAAAAAATTAAAAAGGGTCAATACGAATCCTTCCTTCACTTGAGGAATATGAAGTTGAAAATTTTGCTCTGGGACAAGTAAGAGAAATCAAGCACCTATATTTTCAAGTCTTTCAAATATCCAATCTCCTTTTGTTGTGGAGCTGTTAACTCCGAAGGAAAGAACACTGGCTCACGAGTCCTCACTAAGTCTCTGGGTCTTAAAGTCTCTGGGTCTTATTTTCTATTTGTGTTTGGACTTTCAAGATCTCTTCTAGCTTTAAGTCTATGAACTATGAATTTAGGTTTCTGGGACAAGTACCACAAACTCTAATGGGGGAAAGTAATATGAGACTGCCCTTAGGAAAAGCAAGTGAATACTAGAGATATGTCCTACCTCCATTTATATCATGGGGTGTTTGCTTTGTGGGAATGAACGACTTTGTTTTTAGTGGGGGCTCCTAGAAGTAAGGATTTGGGATGGGACTGGGAAAAGGAAGGTGAAAATAAAGTAAATATCTTGACAGAAAAGAAGAGAAAAGGAGGCCCCAAATACAGCCTGCAGAACCCAGTAAATAAAACATAAGCCTTTCAACCAGACAGTGGAAACCTGACAGTTATCATGGCTTCTCTCCAAAGTCAAAAGGCCCCCCTTGTTTCCCTGGCTGACAGACCTGGGACACAGACATGTGGATTTGAAAAGAACATTCTTCTCCTCTTCAAGATTAGAAGGCAAAGCTTTTGCCATTACTTTTGGGGAGAGAAGAGGGGGAAGAAAGATGAGAAGTGCTCCTGTCAAAAGAGACTCTTTTAAATCAAAAAGTAATGAAGTCAAAGGCAATGCGGGAGGATTAAATGTGTGTGTACTCAAGCCAGAGAACCAAGTCTGGGCATTTCAGAAAATGTGACACCTCTTCTTCCCTGAATTTGTTGATTATTTAGCATTTGGTGGCTCCATTTTCCCTTTTATTATCTGGTTAAAAAAAAAGACTTCTCTCATCACTTCTTAGTACCATTGGAATGCCCCAAACTTGGTAATTTAAATAATACCAATACTTACTTATACCATTCCTGGCTAACATTTTAAATTAAACTTATTTTCAACCCTGATTTGCTTTGAATTCTGAAATGGCCTTAGGGATTTTTGTATACACACATGTATGTATGTATGCACACATATGCACATATGTGTGTATGTATGTATATATATATACACACACACACATACCCACACATGTGTGTGTGTGTTTCTAAGCTTTTTTTTGTGTCATCTGCTGGCCTTCATGTGCTGGTTGTCACTTTGATGAAACTCTCCAAAATTTTTCATCCAATTTCTTATATGACATGGAAGGTATAATTGTAAGGTCCTTGAGGAGGGGATTATTTTTCCTTTTTATATTATATCTCCAGGACTTCTCACAGGATCTTTCACAAAGTAGACGCTTAATAAATACTGGTTGGATTGAATTGGAGTAGAACACAAATGGAAGATACTGACCTTTTTTTCTGAACACATTAAAAAAATTAAGGATTTCCTTTCCTCTTAAGCCCAGTAAGATCTCAAATACAAGTTTCTACTGGCATTTTGTTTGGATGAATTTGTGAGATTATCAGGCCTTATCAGTAATGAATAGAAATTCTTTAAGAAATTCCTTAAATTATAAAAACAATTACATTATGTTGAATGAGTTCCTTAAATTATAAGTAATCTAATAATTCTTGATTTTTTTCTTCTTTTCTTCACCCCAAGGTAATTGGAGTTAAGTGACTCCACCAGGGTTTTTGTTAATTGTTAACTAGTAATTATTAAGTGTCCAAGGCTGGATTTGAACTTGGTTCTCCTGACTTCAGGAGGATCTACTGCACTATCTAAATGCCTCCACTTTTTTCTCTTTTTAGTGCTCCTGTGTGACCCTTCCAAACCTTGACTGTAGCATTAGTATATATGGCTTTCTTTCTTACATTATTTTCTGCTTTTTTTTAAACACAAGGGAATTACACTATATATTAAGCAAGTTGTGTATTTATAGTATCATAGCTTTTTGGTAGATTAAAAAAATAAACTAAAGCATTAATGTCTCTCTACTTCTCTCTTTTTTAACTCAACTCCCAGGTGACTGGCTGAACTCTGAATAAAGAGGGAGCTCTGTAGCATAATTCAAATCCAGCTTTAGACAGTTGCTAGCTATGTGACCATGGGCATGTCACTTATTTGCCTCAGTTTTCTCATTTGTAAAATAAGCTGGAGAAGGAAATGGCAAACCACTTTAGTATCTTTGCCAAGAAAACCCCAAATGGGTCACAGAGATTGAGCACAACTGAAACATTTAAAAAGCAACCAAAAAATGTGAATGAAAAATCATTGAGGCTAGATGACCTGCCTGAGGTCTCTCAGCTAGTTATTTTCATAGAAAATTTTTCCCTCCCCACATCAACATACTTTTTTTCCATTTCACTTTTATTCATAATTTTCTTTCACAATTCTTTTGCTTTCTCCTCTTTCTCCTCTGCTTTTCCCCAAGTCTTCCCCAAGCAAGATGAATTTTCTCTGTGCATTTCTTCCTTATTTTGGCTTCCTCCTTCTTCCCACAAGTTCTCTTCATGATCGAAGTCACAGGATTCTATACACTTGGGGATCTGGGGGAAGTCCACATCTGGTAGTTCATCCCCTACCCTCAAGTCTCTCTGTCCTCTTTGGATGCAGTCAAAGTCAGTCTACATTCTAATTCCATCCAACCCACCAGCCCATAGTCCTTGGTCAGTATATATTAGAGAAGTAAAGTCTCTAAAAAGAGCAGAGCAGCAAAAATCTCAGAGCCTGGTGAAACTATTATTTACAAGCACTGGCTTGAGATGGCCCATTCATTGACTTCCTCCTGAGAGCAACACCTTGTAGTCATATCCACCTGAGCTTGAGTTCTTCGAAACTCCAGGCTCATTACTCTATGCAAGAAGGGTAGACCTTTGTGACTTAGACTTACTTTGTGTAAGTGATCTGGCCCTTACATCTTCATTGGATTCCAGAACCAATGAAGATCTCTCTTGCTTATCTGACTAGGTCATTTACTGAAGTTTCAATCTTTCCTTTCTTCCTTAGAGACATATTTTATGGAGTGACTGGGCATTAATTTAATGATCATGGTATGTACAGGTCGTACAAGCACTGAACCCTACCAGAGATGCCTTTTGATAAATTCTCCTTGAACAGACAGACTTTGTGGAGCTACAGAACCTTAGGCTCATAACTCATTTGTTTTCTGATCTGCAAAGGGAGTGAGCCAAGAGAAGCAATAGGATTCGGTGACTTGGATTCTTGTCCACGAGGCTGACAATGAACTCCATGGAAGTTATTTAATAGATCAATGAGAGCAATAGCTTTAGGGTCATACTTACCTGGCTGAGCAGACTAAAATCTGCCAGGACAAGAGATAAATGAATTAGGAAGCTGGCCCTGTTGTAGCAGAGAGCTACCATGACCCATGTCTTTGAGAATGGAGCAACTTCCTGAATTTCCTGCAGTCTGAGGCCCTTGGGGATTTGGGCTGCTACTCTTGGGCAATGAACCTTCCCTCAAT
The DNA here is from genome assembly GCF_048593235.1 of Sminthopsis crassicaudata. Classification (NCBI taxonomy): domain Eukaryota; kingdom Metazoa; phylum Chordata; class Mammalia; order Dasyuromorphia; family Dasyuridae; genus Sminthopsis; species Sminthopsis crassicaudata. The sequence continues at coordinate 722,129,652 of NC_133617.1, forward strand.
TTTGAGCTGTTTTAACACTGCCCTGGAGACATAACTGTAGGAAGTGTCAGGAGAACATCACTGTTACTGTTGTCTCCAGAGCAGAGAGTTTAGGGAAAAAAGGAAGAGAAAAGAAAAGAAAGAAAGAATCTTGGCTTTGGTTCAATCTTGGGAAATAGCATGTAAGATGTTAGTTATGGCTTCCAAAAGGAAGTGGGGCTGTTTGAACTTTAGAGTTTCCAGGGACAAGAGTATGTGCAAACCAATAAAAATAATAACAACAGCTACCTTTTCTAATGATGCTTTAAAGGCTACTCTTAAAATTCTGCTCCCAAACACCTCTTTGAGGGTGGTTGTGAAGGACTGATAATTGGTCTTTATAGAATGTTAAAAGTTAGTGATGCCTTTTATGTATAGAAACTCTCTGAACCCTCACAGCAATACAATGGGAAAGGTTCTATAAGCATTAAAAAAGTTTTTATAGGTGAAGAAACTAAAATTCAGAAATTCTAAGCCATTTGTCCAGAGTTGCACAGCTAGTGAATACCAGAAGAGGCATTTGCATCAAGTCTTATGGCCTTCAAATCCAACAACTTTATCTGCTTCACCACAAATAATAATACTCTCTTCATTTTATTTAGTTAGTCAGCTAGCATTCATTAAGGATCTACTATGTGCCAGGCATTGTGCTAAGCATTAACTCAAAGAAAGGCAAAAAATAGGCCCCTGTTCTCAAGGAGTTTACAGTCTAATGAAGGAAACAGTGTGCAGACAATTATGTACAAACAAGATGGGATAAACTGGAGATGGTCTCAAAGGGAAGGAACCAAAGAAAAGGAGGACTGGCCTAAAAGCTGCTTGTAGAAAATGGGCTTGAGTCATCAGAATTACCAGAATTTCTTGTATTTTATCTATTACACCAGGAGTATCATTATGCTTATTTTATAGACATTGATCATTAGCACTTACATATACCATTTTGTGGAAACACAAATTTCTATTCCCCTAACTTGTCCCTTTTTTAGAATTATTTTAAAAGCTTCTAAAAATTACCCATGTCCCATGACTTCTGAAAAGAGAAAGCTTATTAGTCTGTCTTTAATTTTCTATTTTTAAAGTCCTGCTCCCCTCTCTCAGCCTAGGAAAGACTCTTCCCTAGAAGTAATAACTGGACAAAGGTAAAGGAACCTTACTCTATTCCCCTAAGAATAGAGATCTTTTGTCTCATGCCCTGAAGGAATTAGGATAAAATTCTCTTACAGAAGAGATCTCTTGAGGTCATCTTTGAGCAGCCCAAAAAGAACATTTTTGAAGGGAATGGTGGTCAAAGAGTTGAATGGGTTTAGAAAAATGATTCTTCAAGGATGAGCAGAAAGTTAAGTGACTATTGTTCTGTTTGAGGAAACAAACAGTTAACTGAACTCCAAACCCTGCACCTCTGGATCTTGACTATGAATGTGAAATATTTATTGCTCAAGAATCCTGTAAATTAAGATTTCAAAATGACTTGGGTTTAGAGAGGATCAAAGGTATAAAGGGATCCTGTTAGTTTGAATATTTCTCTCTGTAAGCAGAAAAATACTTAGATTTAGATTTATCTAAAAGGAATTAAAAATTATTCCTGGCAGGCATGGGCCTTCAACAGAGAACAGCATTGCAATTTTGCTCTACTAGTCATTAAAAGATGTAGGATTTGATCCCAGTGTTAAAGATAAACTTGAGCAATGGTTCTCTATCTTGCTAAATTTTCTCCTCATTACTTTTATCCATTAACTCATAGTTCTAATTCAGGAGCCCCATTGAACACTATATGTCCAGAAGCTAGAATGGCCTCAGGGTTTTATACAGAGATCTAGTCTCTTTAAGGTAATAAGAGATAAAGGATTATTTTATTTTGAGGGGCACCAGACTTTAGGAGGGACCAATTAGGCAGTGCAATAGAGTCCTGGGACTGGAGTTTGGGAGGACCTGACTTCAAATCCAGCTTTAGACATGTCCTAATTGGGTGTCCCTGGGCAAGTCTCTTTAATCCTGTCAGCCTCAGTTTCCTCAATGGTAAAATGAGCTGGAGAAGAAAATGGCAAATCACTCCAGTATCTTTGCCACGGAAACTTCAAATGGGGGTCACAAAGAGTGAGACATGATTGAAATGATTAGATAACAAAAACATTAGGAAGCCTGAATTCTAGTCCCAGCATTATCAACTGTCTGAATTAGGACCTTTCATAACCTCACTACCCTTTCATTTGTAAAATGAAGAGTGTACTCTATGTGACCATGGGCAGGTCACCCACCTCTCTGGGCCTGTTTCCAAATATGTAAAATGAGGTAAGTGGATTTGATGACCTCTGAGTTTCCTTCCACTTCTCAGTCTATGACCCTATAATCTTTGCTTGCTTCTGGCCAGCTCTAAATGAATTGATTCTTCTAGAATAAGAACTGGCAAAGCACCAACCAATCAACCAAAAATAAAGCAAGGAATAGAATGGAAAAAAAGTTCTGGTTCTGGTGCCCATTTTCCCTAACCTTGTCATGATACCCCAATGGCATTCTGACCTAGTGGCACTTGGACAGTATGTTTTGGGGGCAGAAATATTCTCTAGTGGAGGGAAGACTAAATTTCTTTTCCTGTGTGAGCCCATTTTTCAGAGTTCTTGGGAGTATAATAATGACTTTGTCTCCCTCATTTTCATACATTTTTTCTTTCAAAAGTCCTCAAGATGATAGAGAAGTGATCTTAAAACTAAAATTGGTCATTAAGTAATTAATTTTTGTTCATGGTGACTCATGAAACAGATAAAAATATAGGGAAAAAACTCTTTGGTCCTTGGTACTGCCCTTCTGGTGGAATGATGGAAAAAAGGACAAAGGTTGTTAAAGACCATCTGCAAAATTTAATTTAATTGTTGGTACTCAAAATATATATAATTCTTGTCCAATAACAAGTGACTATTCTATTGGAAGAAATGAATCATATCCAAATTGACTTTTTTTTTTTTTTTGCTAAAAATAAAATGAGAAGGCAAGAAGAATTTGCAATTAAATGGAAGGATATGTTATAGGTTCTCCTCAAAGAGGCAAAGAAAGGAATTAGTTTCACTGGCCACTGAAAAGCAATTAAAAAATCATGAGAGCCTAGATTATTGTGGGATGATGGCAGTGTTATCTTCAGGAAAACAGGACAAAGGTAACCAGCTCCACCCACCACTTTTGAGTCTTGCTTCCGGGGTGATTTATATGGCTCACAATTGGTACCAAAGGAATTTTCTTACTCTGATAAATAGCAAACCTAGCTCAAGCAGAACTAAAGGAGCTGGAAAAACAACTCTAAACTAAATCTCAATCCTTCTGTGATAGCTGACCTTTCATCTTTGGGTTTAATTCACAAAACAATGAAATAGCTCCTGAGACTATAGACTAAAAGGGCTGAAACTCCTCCCCTACTAGACTAGAAAAGCCACAAAGAAGTATCATTTCTGGGTAAGTCTAGTAGTCAGTCTCAAGGAGCAGTGTGACTGCAAAGGATCACCTGATTGCAGTAGAGAGAACAGCCTACTTGTTCAATATAGCTCAGTAATTAATATAACAGGGTCTATGACTCAATGATATCCTCAATCCAATAAGATAACATCACTGGCAAGGTGAGGAAGCAGCAAGTGGCAGTGAAGGAGGAGGTTCCAGCTGGATTACAACCTTAGGATCATGAGTTTCCCAAGTTATATGCGTTCTTGTACTATTATCCACCTGTGTTCCCTAGTTCAATACGCTGCCGCCTGAGGCAAAGAGTAGATTAGGAATAAAACTAGATCTGAACAAATGCATAAGAAAACCCAAACCTTATGCTGGAAGCAGTACAATGTCAAAGGCACTTAAGGATCATTTTACAAGACATTTCTAGAAGGCTAAATTCCAAAGGCACGGAAAAGATCAAAGATGGCATTTTAGGAAAAGGTGACAGAGAAGTCAATTTTTAGTGTGAATTATTTAAACCTTGGAAATTGGCAAATGCTATAAATCTGGACTTAGTTTGATGTTTTGTTGATTATTGAGACTTAAGTGATGGAGGAAGTTGTGAATTATTATTATTAAACTTTAAAATGGATATATTTTTCTAAGAGTTGGCTATTAAACATTTACCAGCATACCGCTACTTGTAGTCCAATATCCTAACCTTACAAATGAGGAAACTTAGCACTGGTCTGATGAAGTGTTTTGCTTAAAGCCACTTGGAGGGTATGATCCAGAATTGGAATTAGAAGTTGAGTCTGTATACTCCCTTCATAGATAGAATACAATAAAGATGATAGGACTGTGACATCAGGGAGGTGATACCATGACATGAAAGTGAATTGGATTTAAGTGAGGATAGGTTGTGCAAGGTCATCTGCCTCATTTTCCCCTCCAGAGCCATCCAAGTCCAGTGGCCAGATACAGATCAGGAGGACTGGAGATGGCCTTGGATGCAATGAGAGAGCTTTTCTTTTTTAAGTTAAGGTCTTCAACAGATCTCACTTTGACTGAGGACACTATACTCATTCAGGGCTAAGGCTAGTGATAATATAGCAATATACTATAGTATTCTAATGCCATATAAACTTGATAAACATTGGCTAACAATTGTCAGACATGCAATATCCCTGTACCCTCATCTTTTATCTTTCTCTCTAGAAGTTCTTAAGTTTTCATATTAGGGACACTTTGGCAGTTTGTTTACATTCTCAGAATTTTTTAAAAAGCAGTTAATGAAAATAAAGATGTAATTATTCCCCCCATCGAAATTCACAGGATCCATGACTTCTATCAATGAGTTCATGGACCCCAGAAGAAAAACCTGTGTTCCATACAACTTCTTTTCCAGATTTCCAGCTACCTGTGTGAATAATGATGACCAAGCCTCAGGGACTTTAACCTGAAAAATGAATACTTCATGGGGTTGTGAGAGATGGAGACAGTGTGGATGTGACAGTGCTATAGGAGGTTGTGGTGAAGGCATATTGGCTCAGATCTGAGCTCTGGGTGACCTCAGATACACAAACCACTTTGCTTTTCTAGATTTCCATTAAATGAGGTTGATTATAAGATTAGATCTAGAGAAGAACTCCTGGAAGATACTGCATCCTCTGCCTCTTTGCTTGAGAGCATCAAATAGGACATTCTGAGAAGCACTTGAAATAATGAGGGGCTAAAGTTCTTACCCGGGGTCACACTGCTAATATATATATATATATATATATATATATGTATATGGGGTAGGAGTTGAATATAGATCTTCCTGATTCCAGGGTAAGACAGCAATTCCATTTATTATCCATTAACCCTCCCCATTTTTCTAAGCAATGAAACAAATGCTTATTATGAATTATCCAAATGTCCTCCACTACCACTTTTATGTATGTCAGTGTTTTCTTGCATCTCAATGCCTAGGATCACTCTCATTTCTTGTTCAAGTTTTCTTCCCTTCATAAAGTCTTTCCTTGTCTATGAGGCTCACAGAAATCTCCACCATTTTGTGTGAACACTCAAACTAGAATTATCATTCTGAGCTTTAAAGATCTAGAGGATCCACATCAATGAATAACATTCCCCCCCCCCCAAAAAAAAAGATCCTCAGGCCATAGAAAAGGGGATTTAGATTACTGAGATTTCCCAGTTCCTAGGAAGGAAAGTTTTTTCACATGATCACTACAATAACCATTCATTATTGCAGAGGACTGATGATGAAAAATGCCATCTATTACATAAAAGGAGGGATTTAAGGTAGAGAACGAGACATATAGTTTTATATATATACATATGTATATAAACAGATATTAAGGGAATTTATTTTGCATAGTAAAATTCTTTTGTCACAAGATATTCGTTTTTCTTTTCTTTTCTTTTTTTCTAATAGTTTTGGGGAGTGAGAAAGAAAAGAGATTTCTCTAATTAAAAAAATAGAGAAATGGAGTTTGCTACGGACACAAAATAAACTTTTAATTGAGGTCATTATTATTAGTCTCATTTAACTGTTTTAGTTTGTTATAAGAGACTTCTCACAAAGTAGAAGTAATCGGTTAATGCAAGTAATATAAAAACAAGACATTAAAAACTTTTTGGGAAAATTTTACACTAACATTCACAAATGTTTCACCACCTCATTTCCCCTCCTCCACAAAAGTATTGTCTTTTTTCCAAACTTGATGCCTCATAAGGATATTTTAAAAGTACAGGACAACATATTTAACATGTATTGGACTAACCTGCCAGTAGGGAAGGGGGTGGGGAGGAGGGGAAAATTTGGAACAAAAAGTTTTGCAAGGGCCAGTGTTGGAAAAATTACCCAAGCATATGGTTTGTAAATAAAAAAAAAAAGTACAGGCAATGTTTTTTGAAAGAATTGAATCAATATTTTAAATATAAGTGAAAATTTTACTCTTGGATCCAAATATTTTCTCTTCTATATTTAATCATCATCTTGCTTTAAATATTTGTATTAATCTCTTTTGTTTTTGCATCCAAATGTAACTCTTCATCCTCCCAGTTCAGTTTTTTTTTTTTTTTTTTTTTTTTTTTTTTTTTTTTAATAACAGAAATTAAAAGGAAATGGAAGGGGAGGGAAAGCAGTTTAACAAAACTAACATAAATCAAAACTGACAGTATATCCATACCCATAGTCCTTTATTTTTTCAAAGGTAGTTGTGAGATGGACTTTTTTTGGGGGTTGTGTCATCTTAAAATGCAAAGTTCAGTTTCTTTTTGTCTTTTCATTTACATTGCTAGAATCATTGTATATTTTGTTTTGTTTTTCCTTACAAAAACAGCTCCCCACACCAGCTTACCAGCTGAGATAAATGGAGTTCCTTGAGAGGTAGAGAGCTTCTCCTGATCTGATTAGTATTAATTGTTGGCAAATTGTGAATGAGATAAGAGATTTTACTGGACTGGATCTTTTTTGTTTGTTTGTTTGTTTGTTTGTTTGTTTGTCTGGAGGCAATCAGGATTAAGTGACTTGGCCTTGGTGCAGCTAGTAAATTCTGGGATCAGATCTTGTTCTACAAGAGAGTAGTGCAGATCACTTTTAGTCACCTACTTTAGGTTCGGTCAAACTGACGGCTTTCTATTCCTCACCAATTAAATTCCACTGGACAGCTAAAGTAGTGAGATATTTTAGAGCTTGAACGCCAATCGGCCGGCCTCGGTTTCCTTTCCTATGAAATGGGGATAATCATAGCTCCTATCTCCCAGATTTGCTGGAGGAATAAAATGTAAAGTCTGCAAACCTCAAAGCCTCGTGTAAAGGACTAACTATGACTATCATCCTGCCATTATCTCCCATCTCCATGGCTCTTCAGAAACCGGCCCCCATGCCTGCAACGGCCCCCAGAATCCTTAAAACTCAGCTCATGTGCCGTGTCTCACATTTCCCCAGTTGCTAATATCCTCTCAAAAATGATTTTCTCTCTGTTTTAGATTTCATTTTCTGTGGATAGGTTGTGATTCTCCCCAAAGAATTCCGACTCCTTAAGGCTAGGGACGCTCATTTTTGCCTTTGTCTGACACGTAGCAGGTGCTTAATAATCCTTGCTGAGCGCTTGTTGCAACTGGAACCCTGGGAATTCGGCGCCTAGGTTTCCCCCGCTCTTTAATTGGGGACCAGACCCAAATCCCCAAGCATAAGTGTAGAGAAATTCCCTCCATTCCTTCGCTAATTGTTTTAATCCTGATTCCATATTTTCATTTCGCAGTACGCTGGTGGTAGCCTGCTAGCTTGGCGCAAAAAGAAGTCTTTGGGGGGAACCAGCTGCGAGGGGCTCAAGTTAATGGAGTCCCACGTTGCCAAAATACTCCGCAAGAAAGCCGGAGCGGAGGGATATCGGACTACCTGGTGCCAGTCTAGGTTTTCGGGTTCAGCAAAAGCTCCCCGCCATCTGGGAGGGCTCCCAACTTTCTGGGTGTGCTCCGCAAAGTCTTGGAGCGGGATGCAGGAGAACAGGGCAGGGAGATGCTCCCAGCGTTGCCATGGCAGCACTCACGCGGTTCAGACAATGAGCGGTGGTCCTTCCAGGAGAAGGGCTGAGGGTGTGGAACGGCGGTGAAGTGGTCTGTCTCCCGGGGTGAGGAACTCCTCCTGGGAACGCTCCGGAAAAAGTGTACGGGCTTCCCTAAAGACCTAGAGCCAGTTGACCTTCTCCCCTCCCGCCCTCCCTTCCCTTCTCCCAAACTCCAAAAGTGGTAGCACCCCTCCCCCGCCCCATCCTGCTTCCAGCCCATCCCCCACATTATCCATCTCGGAAGCAGTGGCTGTGGAAGAGGGACCGGTCAGCTGTGGGGCAGCAAAGCCTCCTGGCTAAAGCAGGAGGGCCCCCCTCCCCCCAGCCATCCTCTCCCCTCGGAGCGCAGAGGAGTTAGCCTAAGAACCTGAGAGCCCTGGGGGAGTGAGGCCTCCAGGATCCCTGCTTCCCCGCCGGGCTCCACAGCCACTGTCCACTGTGGGAGAAGGGGCCACCTTTCTCCACTGCGGCACCATTTATTGTCCAACTGCCTCCATTTCGCAGAAAGGCCTTTGGGCTTCAGCAATGATATCATCTCCCAGAATACTCCCTCCCTCCCTCCCTCCCTCCCTCCCTTCCTTCCTTCCTCCCTCCCTCCCTCCCTCCCTTCCTTCCTTCCTTCCTTCCTTCCTTCCTTCCTTCCTTCCTTCCTTCCTTCCTTCCTTCCTTCCTTCCTTCCTTCCTTCCTTCCTTCCTTCCTTCCTTCCTTCCTTCCTTCCTTCCTTCCCTCCCTCCTTTCCTTTCCTTTTTCCCTCTTTCTTCTCTCGCTCCCTTCTATTCCTTCCTCCCTCCCTTCTTTTTCTTCCTTCCTTCCTTTTTCATTTGTTCATTCGTTCCTTCCTTCCCTCCCTCCCTCCTTCTTTCCTTCCTTTTCCTTTCTCCCTTTCTTCTCTCCCTCCCTTTCTTCTATTCCTTCCTCCCTTCCCTCCCTTCTTTTTCTTCTTTCCTTCTTTCCTTTTTTCATTTGCTTATTTGTTCCTTTCTTCCTCTCTCTTTCCTTTCCTTCCTTCCTTCTTCCCTCTCTCAATTCTTTCTTCCTCTTTCCTTCCTTCTCCCTTTCTTTTGCTGATCACAGTTTATGTAATGATGCCCCTTCTGGGATGGAAGGGGAGAATAAAGAATCACACTTAGATGACAATGTGCAATACTGTGTCTGTTTTAACTACCTTGGACCTGTCTCCCCTGGTACATAGCAGCCTGCTGTTAATATGGAGCAAGTGGTTAGTAGTGAGAGCTTGGGTCACAATGTAATTATGACGGGCTCCGTTGATGGGCACTGGAGCCCATAAATGCTGGCCCTGAGGAGTGCTTTTGCATCTTGTCTGCATTTAGATCATTCTATCCCAACCTGGTAGATACTTAAGCAGGTGAACAGCTTTTCCCTTAAGCACCATAAAGGGGGGAAAGGCCATTAAGGGACTCTGCATTTACCCCATCAAGTGGGATTTGAGGATGCTAAGGGCAGACCCTAACAATTTAGCCAGGACAAGCCTAGAGAGGCTTCTTCTCACTGGAAGGGGGTGGGGTAGAATTCTCCTTTGTGGAGAGATTCTATTTAAGGGAGAGTGGACTATGGGAGCCAATACAGTATACCTGTCAAAGTGGCACAGAACAGTGGGAAGAGCATTGGCCAAAGATTTGTAAGACTGACTTTAGGTCCAGCTCTGTCACTGACTGCAGCTCGTGCCAATACACTGAGCCACTCTGGTTTGTCTCCCTGGTTTATAAAATGAGAGATCCTGGTCAATCAGTCAGCAAGCATTAATTAGCACCCACTATGTGTCAGGTGCCTTGCCAAATCATGGGGGTTCACAGATTATCCCCAACATTTCCTGCTTAAAGGAGCTTACCTATGGGAGAGAGAACATAAAAAGAAATGAGCGTGTACAAGATAGAGAATGAGGGATGTAATTTAGAGGGGAAGTCTGTAGCAACTGGGAAGCTGAGGAAAAGGCTTGCTCCAACAATGTCGTTTGAGCTGAGTCTGGGAGGTAAGAAGGAAGAGCACTGCTGGCATGTGGGGAAGTCAGAACAAATTGGCCAGAGGGGAGATGGAGTGTCCTGGGAGCAGTGGTAAGTTGAATAGGGTAGCTGTATTATAGAGAACTAGAAAAATAGAGATTATAGAGAAGAGTAAAGAGTAAATTGACTGGAAAAGTAGGAAGGGACCAGGTAATAAAAGCCTTTAAATGCCAAAGGAAGAGCTTTTTCCCTTCTAAAATCCTATGTATGATTCAATGAATGGGCTAGCATGTTCACTTGGATCCTGGCAGGGGTATGCTGGTAAATATGTTAACAGTATTAAATATTTAACAACTAACTCTCCAAAAAAATGGACATACTGTTAATACACTTATAAAGTTTAATCTTCCTTTTTACATTTTCTCCATCACTTAAGTCTAGAAATCAACAAAACAATAAACTGAGCCCTGATTTGTGTGATTGCTGATTTCCAAAGTATAAATGCTCACACTGAAAATTTAACAATTAGCTTTCCCAATACCAGGCTCTGACTCACTGATGGTTCAATCTAAAAAGATTTCATTACTCGGATGTCTGCACCTAACCCAGTTCTTTAGGATTACTATGTCAGCTTATTTGTCCTTTACCCCCTGACATTTGCCCAATAAAGGAATGAACCCTTTGTATAAGAGATGATCTTTTCAGGTCACTGGACCACAATAGGATATTTATTCCCCTTTCAAGATAGTTAATAGGGATTTAAAAATACTTTTAAAAACCACAGTCAATTCTATCCTATTTAAAGAAAAGTGTGAATTCCAAGATCATCCATCTAGGTATGTAAATGCTTTTTAATATTAGCTTTTTAGAAAGATTTGAGATTGATGGGAAGAAAAACGGGTAGTTACAAAAGCATGGGGGCTGGACTCCTAAAGCTTTCCTTAAGCAAAAAGTTTACAGGTCTTTTTTCCCTCCTTGGGGAATTTCCTCCTCAGTTATCAAAGATCTCTTTGAATTCTTCCCTTTCTCTCCAATCAAAAGTAGAGCTGGGCCCCTTCAGTTATACATCAGTGATAACAGCTTAAAGGGGAACTTCCCCCCTCCCAGTGGGAAAGGCATTTCCTTTCAGGCTAGAAGCTTTAGCTTAAAGAAACCATCACAGCTAGGTATCATCCTGTCAATGAGGAAGGATTTTATGAGACCAGGATTCCGGGTCTTCCCCAGGCCACTGAAGTCAAACTTCTTGGTCCAACTAGGCCAGAGTGGACAGGAACTTTGAGATCCTGAGTTTAAATGGTACTGACATCCCGTGCAATCCTTCAGCAGCACAAACCTAAGCTTACTTTCTACTCAACAGACAGAATTAGTTAAACTAGGAAGCTGTCAGATGTCTTTGGATATAGTGCTGGGCTCAGAGAAAATCCTGAATTCAAATCCTGAATCAGACACTTAACTAGTTCTGTGATCTTAGAAAAGTCACTTAAATATTTTCAGTTCTCAGTTTCTTCAGCTGTAAAATGGGGATGATGATAACATCTACATCATGGGCTTGTTGTGAGGAGTAAATGAGATAACACATATACATATATAAATAAATATACAAATATATAACTTGTTATTTATTTTTTTTTTGCTTATTTTTTTGTTTATTATTGTTGTGATTAATGTCAGCTATATTCCAGGTGAGCCCCAATCCAGTCTACCTCTCATCAAATTCTTCCTCTCCTCCATGGCAATCCTTCTAATAGCAGTAATAATATTATTAATCATTTAGTATTTACACAGCACTTTTTGTTTTGCGAATAGCTTTGCAAGTATTAACACACTTGGGCTGCACAATAATAATAATCATCATCATCATCGCATTTAGATAGTGTTTACTATGTAACTATATGTATATATATATTACTAGCCAGGCATTATGCCAAACTCTCTACAATTATTATCTCTCTTCTCACAACCACCCTGGGAAGGAAATTTATTATTATTAGACCCATTTTACAGAGGAGGAAACTGAGGCACACAGAAGTTAATTGACTTGCACAGGCTCATACAGCCTTGTAAGTATCTGAGGCCAAATTAAGACTCAGGTTTTCCTACCTGCAAAACCAATACCCTAATCACTGTACCACCTAGCTGTCTCTGATGCTTTTGATTTCACCTTGCCTTCAGGAGGAGACTAATCTATCACTTTTTCCAGCTCTAGCAACAGAGAGCATAATCAATGCAGCCTGTTTTTTCTACTGCTGCAGAGTTTCATTGGGCTTATTAGCCAGTGTGCTGAAAATAGCTTGAACTGAGCAGCATCAGAGGGAATAGCTTCATTTAAAAAATAAAATAAGATAAAAATGGCTACAGCCCTTTCTAGACCAGCCTCTGGGATCAGACTCTTCAAATTAATTTTCTCAGATTTTTTTTTTAAATCATGGTACGACGTACATTTGTTAACTTTTGAAACCATAAACACCACCTGCAAAGTGACTTTAATATTTGATATAACTGTAAATTGTTTCAAAAATAAATAGAGCCATGTGGAAAAGAAGCAGAAGGGTCCCGAAGGAAAATAGAGGAGGTGGCTACACATGGAAGTAAGAGAGGGACACCAGGTCTGCTGCTTGTTGTTTGCATGTGATTTCCAGTATTGTTTCTGCTCTCACCTGGCACTAAGGTGTGTATGTAACTTTCCAGGTGTCCCTGGAAACTCCCCTTTCCCTGATCTCTTAGCAAGGACATAGGGAGATAGAGGGAGTAAGTCGTACTTGACCCAGAGGACCCAGAGACCACTGCCAAGTAAGAAGGGCCATCACTTCAGGTCAAAACAAATTTCCAGGGGAGCCTCGAAGGTCAGTCAATGGACTGGGAGTTGGGGTTATTATTAATAGAAGTCTCATTCCTTCGCTTTGGCAGGAATGATTTATAGACTTATTATATATATACATATATATACATATACATATATATATACATATATATATATATACACATATATATCTGTATCACATTATATACCATACAGCACATGTATACATGCACATATACACATGTATCATATATGTATAAATTATACCATATAGATGCATGTGTGTATATGTGCAGACACATACGTATGAGCACCAGCTGGGGAAGCAGGCCCAAGTTTACCCCACCAGCTGCCTCCCAGAGTTACCACCCAGAAGCCAGAAATCTGTTCCTCCTAGAGCTCTATATGGTTGATGGCCCCATTCATTGTACTCTAGGGGAGGCTCTGGCTAAGACGACTGTGATTTTGCTTCATTGCTGTTCAGGACAGGAATTTTCTTTCCTTCACCTTCCTCTGGGGTTTCCTCTGCCTAGAAAGCCTTATTTGTCATTTCCCCACCCAAATCTCTGCCAATTGGAAATTTCTTCTATTTCCAGAGATTTTCAATGGCCCTTCCTTCTGCAAGTCTTGCCTAATACAGCATATGAGATGTGATTTTTCCCTCCTCTGAAACCCCATTTCTTCCCTTGTGTTTTTGGGAAAGGCAGCTTTGATATAGTGGATAGAGGCTTGACTTTGAAATCAGGACGCCTTGGATTTCAGTCTCTGGTGCATGATTATGTGACCCTATATGAATCACTTAATCTCTGAAATCCCCAGGAAACCCTTTAATTTGCAGGACGGTGGCTAATCTGCATTGGTAGAGGAAATATCCTCTCTGGGGAGCTCTCTCTTTGGAATCTAAATGTTATCAGTCATATCTAGCCATACCTTTCTCTTCTCACTGGGCAGTTCCCACTTCCGAGGCAGAGAGATTTCTTTGAGCAGACATGGGAAAGAGGGAGAAGAATGAACGAGGATCTTGACCTGGCAGCCTGGCTTGTCCCAGATTTGATTTGCTATTAGCCCAGGGCAAAGGAAAAAAAAGCCCAGATCCAATAATAGCTTTGTATTTTGGTGAATTTATAAATATTTATTAATCATCAAAATCACAAAATTTATCTCAGGTTATTAAGCTGGAGAAAGCTTGGTCCTTCTGGATCAGAGCCGGAGCCTTGGTCCTTATTCATCACAGCCACCTTGTTCACAAATAAGGAAATACACAACTCAAAAGCAGTTAGAATAGATCCTTTATGTCAAATGGATCTGTCAGTCTATCAGTGAGCACTACCTACTATGTCTCAGACAAGGAGTTAAGTATTGGGAATACAAAGAAAGGCAAAAGATTATCCTATTTTTAGTTCACAATCTATGCAGAAGACAATGAAAACTATGTATAAATAAGATACAGATAGGATAAATTGGAGAGGGACAGCACTAACATTAAGGAAGATTGGGAAAAAGACCTCTTTGTAGACATGATTTTAGCTGGGTAAGAAGCTGGGTAAACCAGGAGGTAGAGATGAGCAAGAAAATTCTGAGCATGGGGACAATCAGTGGAAATGTCAGAAGTCAGGCAATGAATAGTCTTGTGCAAGGAATAACAAAGAAGTAAGTTTCAGTGGACCTAAAGGTGTGAGGGGAGGAGGAATAAGGTGAAAAAAACCTAAAAAGGTAAGATGGAAGCCAGGTTAAAAAGGCATTGATGTCAGACTTTATATAGAAAATTTATATTTTATAATTCTGCAAAGTTATTACTTATCATATAAATATTTATGTGTTATATTATACATACATATAAGAGGGAGCCACTGGAGTTTATAGAATGGGGCAGGGAAGGGAGGCTAATTTGGTTGGATCTTTAGCAGGTGAGTGGAAGATAGATGGGCAAGAGGAGTTTGGCTATTGTGAATCCCAGAGTGAAGTGGTTACAGTCTATTCCAGGAGGGGCAGAAAGATATCAGAAAGATAAAATTGACAAGATTTGGAAATTTGATAAAATTTCAAAAATTGAAGGATCAGAGGGGATGAGGAGTTAAGGAGGGCACCTAGGATGTGAGCCAAGATAACTGGGTGTTTGGTGGGCTTTCAAACATTAGGGAGAAAGGTAGGAGGAGAGGAGGGTTCAGAGGGAGAGATGAGTTTGGTTTTGGAAAGTTGAGTTAAAGGTGTCTATGGGACAGCCATTTCAAGATGGCCAAGTTGATGATGTGAGTCTGGAGGTTAGAAGAGAGGGTAGGGCTGGACAATTCCTTGGAATCTTTAGCATAGAGATTATAATGAATTTATGAGAGCTGGGAGGTTACCAAGCAGCATAGTTGTTATTGAGTTGTTTCAGTTATGTATGACTCTTTGTGACTCTGTTTGGGGTTTTCTTGGCAATGACACTGGAGTGGTTTGCCATTTCCCTCTCCAGCTCATTTTACAGATGAGGAAACTGAGGCAGAATTATGTGACTTGCCTAGGGTCACAAGGCTAGTAAGTATCTGAGTCTGGATATAATTCAGGTCCTGACTATCTACCTCACTGCCCCAGCAACATAAAACAGAAGAAAAGAGAAAAGGACAGAGGATAGAGCCCCATGGGATGACCTAGATGAAGATCCAGCAAAGGAGAGTATGGAGTAAAGAAGAATCATGATCGAGTAATCAGACAGAAGCCAAGCAAGAAGAGAGCATTTTGGCATGAAAGGCTACCCTCAGGTAGCAGGTCAAGCAGGCTGAGTCTGGAGAACATGCCGTTCAATTGGCAACCAAGTGATCCATGGTTACTTTGGAGAGATCGGCTACAATTGAAGAGGAGGTCAGACTGTTGAGAAAGAAGAAAGGAATGAAAGGAAAGGAAGTGGGGGCAGGTCCCCTCCTTACATTTAGTCATAAAAGGGAGAACAGATGCAGGACGACAGCAAGTAGGGATTGATGGTCAGGTGAGGTTTTTTAGTTTTAATTTTAGGACGGGGAGATATGGGCAAGTTTTTAGGCAGTAGGGAAGAAGAGATTCAGGATTAGTAAGAGAGAAGGGTGAAAGAGAGGAAAGTCTGCTGAAGAAAATGGGACAGAATAGGATTACTTGTGCACAGAGAGGGGTGCGCCATGGCCAAGGAGAAAGTCTACTTTTTCATGTAAAACCAGGGGGAGAAGGTATCTGAATGGTGGGAGATGAGAAGGAAGGGAGATGAGGGAGTTCCTGGTGAATGACTTTCAATTTTTTTTTACTATTATTATTATCATTATTATTTAGAAACATGAGTCAGTGTTCTAGCTGTGAGGGTGGGGACAGGAAGACTAGAGGACATTTCAAAAGGGATGAAAAGGTTTGGAAAATCTTACCACTGTGGTGAATAGGATGGTGAGTCTTAGGGAAGTATAAAGGACTGCCTCGCCACAGTGAGGACTCACTTGCAATTATGTAATATAGGTTTATAGTGGATTTCATCAGCATTTCTTAAGGTTCCTCCAGCAGCACATGCAGGAGCAAAGGCAGGATCCCAGTAATCCAAGTAATACAAGACTGAGACATGGGCAGGGCAAGACTGGCAATAGGATAAAGGGACAAGACATCTGGGAGAAGTCGAACTGGTTCACTAAGGGTCAAGTTGGGGAAAGGAGGAGACAAGGGATTAAAAGGTTGATGTCAGGGCTCTTGAAAAGATTGGAGGAGCACCTAGAGCCCCTGCCTTATGCCATTGGCTATCGGCTAGAACTCTGGGAAAACCCGAGTGAATATTGCACTAGCCCCTGACTCTAACAGTTGGAGAGAGGGACAGAACTCCTGGAGTTTTTAGCTGCCTGTTGTTGAAAGGCAGAATGGGCTTCTTTTTATGAAGAACTCACAGGCAGGGAAGTGATGACAGGACCAGCTACATGGATGCATTTGGTTTTCATTCACTTTCAATATGATTAAAGAGATTGTACAGTCATACCTTAGAAAATTACCTCATTTGAAATGAATAAGGAAGGCGTGCAAAAGTTGAAATGAGATAAGTGATGGAGGTTCCTAGAGCAGGTGGGGGCTGAGACATATTATAATTGGGCAAGTACTCCAACTCCTTGGACTATGAAGAATGTGGGCATTGTCCCAAGGGATGGCAGAGCAAGGAGATGAGCCTCCAAAGCTTTTTATAGCATAAAAGGCCTCAGGAACTATGCAATATACCAGAGTGCCCTTTGGTTTGGGATTGGGCACAAGGCATCCAAGAAGGCACTTGCTTGGCGAATATACTCTGGTCCTCGCTTCTAAAAGGAATGAGGCATTGTCCACAGCTTGCCCTGCTGATTAGACTAAGTTTCTTGCATATCCTGCCCACCATGCTAGAACAGTATCTTACCTGTGGGAAACATTTAATTGTTGGATTTAATTCTTTTCATCTCCACATTTTCTCCCTCTCCTTCCTTCCTCTTTCCCTCCAGTTTCTGCTTGTATTCCTTCCCAGGCTGAAGAGAGAGTAAACCAAGTTTTCATTTGCTATTTTTTTAATTCCCTCTTCATGACTTTGGAAAAAATCTTCTTTCTGCCTCAAGCCCTCAGCTTGAAGGTGTAAGTAGAGATGTCAGATGCCCAGTGAATTTTGGTATGTGCTGAGTGTATGTACCAAGCATCACTGGGGTGTAAAGGGCTAGAACTAAGCAAATGCACTTGGATAATGGAGCATGTGAGACTAATTGCCAATTGGACAATTCTCTATTAACATGTTTGAAGGTTGACCCTCCCCAACTATTCTGTGCTGGCTTGATTGGTGGGACAAAGAAGGGGAAGTGACTTGTGTGGGGGGAGTAGGAGGAGGAAATTGAAGCATTCTCCTGGCGGTGGAGGGAGAGGAAGGTGGTGTGGAGATTGCTAGATTTAATCCCCTGATGGCAGGGACCCTAAAAGAGAAGAATAAAGATTTTTGGTGATCCTGACTCTGGCTGATTTCTGGGAAGACAGAGTTCCAGCACTGGGGCTTTTGTTGCTCATCAGCCCTTTGGTCTGATGCTGAAGGCTTTTCTCTACACGAGATCCACTCCACAATCCCAGCCAAAGCCACAGCTGATTTTTATCCCCTAAAGAAGGTGTGACATTCCCTTGACTAGGTTAACTCTTCCCACTGCTGATTCCTTTGTTCTGAAACTTAAGCTGGTAACTCACAGCCAATTCTTAACCCTTAACCTAAATATTTTGAAAGGCCAGAGATTTGCCAGAGCTGGAAGGTCGGATAAATCTGATTGGACACAAGGGGATAAGTCAAGGGAAGCCTGCACAGTCAAATACTAACTTTAGGGAACCAAGTCTTCCAAGGGATCCAGGGGATGCCGAGGATCTGGTGATAAATGGAGAGTGATAAGATCAGAAGCTGGACCATAACAAGTCCCAGGATCAAGCAGGAACCCATGTTCTTGATAGCAAGGGTCAAATCTCTATTGACCCAAAAGTCTTTCTCCTTATTGGAGATATCATTCTGAGTCTGGAGTCCAGGTTCTTAACTTGGAGTAGTAAGATTATCTTAAAATTTTTTTTTAAGTTTCTGATAACTAGTTTTCAATATAATTGGTTTTCTGTGTAGTCCTACACATTTTATTTCATGCATTTAAGCAATTATTCGAGAAGTCCATGAGCTTTATCAGACTGCCAAAAAGAGGCAAGATACAAAAAAGTTTAAGAGCCCTTAGTCTAGAAAAGGACATACTTCCTCAGGGAGAATTCACTGAAAGAAAGAATGTTTCTTGACCCTGTAGCAACCTGAGTGCTTTCTCTGTAGGGAAGAGAGCAGGTAGTAACTTGAAGTTGAGAGATCTGAGATAAAATCCCACCTTGGTAGGAATCATGCTAGTATTGCATACATTGCAATACATTGCATACATACATAACCTGTATATTGCAATATATTGCAATATACAGGATATCTCAGGTCACTATTGAAGCATTATCTAAAGAGGTAGAGGTTTCCTATTGTTCTTCAGTAATTTTTCAGTCATGTCCATTGTGACTCCATTTGGAGTTTTCTTGGCAGAGTGGTTTGCCATTTCCCTTCTCCAGATCATTTTACAGATAGGGAAACTGAGGTAAACATGGCTGTGTGACTTACCTAGGATCATACAGTTAGGAAGTATCTGCAGCCAGATTTGAACTCAGGGAGTATAATTTCCTATACTTTCCTATTCCTAAGCGCAGGAACTTCTCTTCCCTTTCCCTTTCAATTTTTCCATCCCTCTTTTTTCCCCTTTTCTATGAGCAGCCCCACCCTGACTAACTGAGCCATGGCACCAATGGCTTGCAAACCAGTCTGATCCTTAAAGGAAAAGTAGACCTATTTGTCATTTTGCCTCTTGAAAATAAGAAGCCTACCCTTGGGTTTGGGGGTGAGGAACTATATCATTGATTATTCCTGAACTGCAGATACCTTAAGGAAATACTTTTCCAAGTTCCTGATCTGTGTCTGTAGAAGTGACTGAGGGTAATAGGCTTTTATATTCTATTTTTAATTAAATTATATTTAGTCATTTGTGATTAGCAAAGTTATTACACTTTATTGTCTTGAAGGTATCTCTTTCAGTATTAACACTCAAACCAGAATCAATAAATTAGCCCTAGACTGTTTGGTCCAGTCTGACTGGCTTTTAAAAACCAGGCTAAAAACATAAAACAGAAGGGACTCATGCATGAGTTCACAAATACTCAATACAGCATTTTTTTCTGATGCACTTCCATCTTCCTTACGTGGATAACTTTACAGGATTCATATATTAACTTGGGTAAGCTTCCCTACCCTAATAAGGACAGATTTGTTGGTCCTATTCTTCACTTATATCTTTTGTTTTGTGTCACAGGCATTGTGGGGTTCATTTGGTGACCCTTCAAGCTATCCCAGTGTTTTATATGAAGTAGAGGGAAGAATGCTGGAGTTGTGCTCAAAGGACCTAAGTTTGACTCCCATCTGTGTCACTGATCAGCAATTGTGAGCTTGGATAGACTACTTATCTCTCTGGGCATTTATTTCTTCATCTCTAAAATGAAGGAATTGGATTAGATGTCTTTCAGTTTAAGTGGGCTCTGTAGCCCTGGTGGACAGGAAGGTCTATACAAATGCAGACTTCTCCAATTAGCAGTAAGTCCTGCTTTTGTTTCCTGGAAGGCTAAAAGCTGACTAGTAGACCAGTAAGCTGCATATGATGAAGTTGTCTGAGTCATAGTGGGGTACGATGACATCTCGGATTCAAAATCATCCTTTAACCCAAGGAGGACCCTGATTCAAAGGATGTTGCAATACTTGAAAATGGCAGAGGGGTCCTGTTAATAAATACCAAAATGGTGATTTAGAGCTGGGTTTCTTATGGTGTGTCCCATAGCAGGGCTTTTTGGGAATTTCTTCTAATTATTGTTGATCCTTGATATGTAGTACTCTAATCAGACCTTCCTGTTTCTCAGGTTTTCCTTCTTTCAGGTGAAGATATCTGGTCACCTATCTTGGGGAAGAAGAAATGATATTTTTCTTTCACTGTTATTGCTGATCAATGATCCTTTAAAATAAAAGCCATGTCCGTAAACCAAGTAGTACAGGGAAGCAAACCACTGTGAAAGTGTCAGCCTTATCCTACACCTGTAGCCTGTCACCCCTTTGCTGAGAACAGAAAGATATGTTTAATCCTTGGTTTTCGGCAGCCATGATCGGTCACTTCATTGATCTGTGTTCTGATGTCTACCTATTTCCTTGAGCAGAATCCGTATCCAGAACCAATTTCCTGTCCCTTTTTCTAGTGGGAGTAAAATTGTGCCTGGATCAGTAGAAATAAACATTTGGATTTAAAATAAGTTCTGGAGTTCAGAACAGCTATGCACAGTCATGTTCTCAATAGACCTTT
This sequence comes from Sminthopsis crassicaudata, assembly GCF_048593235.1. NCBI lineage: Eukaryota > Metazoa > Chordata > Mammalia > Dasyuromorphia > Dasyuridae > Sminthopsis > Sminthopsis crassicaudata. The sequence continues at coordinate 722,150,300 of NC_133617.1, forward strand.
TCCCTCAAAAGCAGGTCCCGAGAGTTGCTTCTATTTTTCGTAGCAATAAGGATCAGATGGAGTCAGTAACCTCTCTTTCTGTGCCGTAGTTCCTGGTTTATTTTATTTTACTTTATTTTATTAGCAAGCAGTAAAGCTCTGGACCCTGGAACTTGGTCTTACTGCCTTCTAGGGCGGCTTTGAATTGGGATCAGTAAGCTGTGGGCCGGCAGGTAATCTTTCTGTGCTGACCCAAGTCTTCTTGAAAGGATATTCCCCCCCCCAAAAAAAAAGGGGATCCTCATTTCCAATTATGGGAAACTATGCTGAAATCAGGCCATTTTCTACGAATCAGGTTCTAAATGAGCAAACACATGTCTGGAAATAAAGGTAATTTATCCCCGAGGAGATAGCATCTCCAAGGTTCAGAGGTTAATGGGCATGGAGGATTTATAACAAACTGCGGAGACCACAAATTGGCTGATTGAGCTCAGCTCCATTGTTTCTCAGACAGTGTTCTGCTGCATCCTATTTATTAACCAAGCTTCAGAGAGATAAATGAAGAGGAAAGCCCTCCCCTGGAAGGCAGGGAAATATATCGAAGGGGCAAAAACAGCACCACAAGTTTGAGGTGGCCACAGCAAGCCGTATTTCTTCATCAGCTGCCAACATCCAAGCGCTGAACTCTGGAGAGAGCTGGAGTGCAGCCATTCTTTGGCTCTTTGGTAAATATGGGAGCTGCCAGGAATGGAGCCCATGAAAAGCACTTACAGATTAGAAAGGAACACATGGCAGTCGTTGACCCGCTGCAATCGTAAACCGCATCACGGAGGAAGACGAGGGGAAACAAATCATCCTCCTCGGGACTGTCCATCTGCTTAGAGAAAGTTCCCCGCCCCTCCTCGCCCCCCGCCATTACTGCAAATAAATACATCCAGCCAAGTGTTGTCTGGGAGCTGGGAGTCATTTGGTGTTTCCATTCTTTGGGAACCTTTGGACAGTTTCCTACACAAACATAGTCTCCTGTACCAGAAATAGATGTCTATTGATGGATTTTTCTACACTGCTTGTAGGGATTTGCTCAGTTGGTTTTATTTTAAGGGACAGGGGCAGACTAACTTCTAAATGGGTCCATGTTTACTGGGATCTGAAGACAGTGGGATGTAGTCTCCAAAGTGCTGGACTTGCAGTCTGGAAGACCAGAATCAAGTCCTGCCCTTGACACCTGAATTTGTGACTGCAGACAGACAAGAGACCGCATCTTCTTGTTTGGAAAATGGGGGGCTTGGACTAGAGTACGTGTGGCCTGATGGGGCTGTATATGGCCTGGGCCAGATTAAAATATCACTGGGAAATATCTGACAAAATAAAAATGCAACAAAACAGAGACAAGACCGCAGTTTAAAACTAAGTCAGTATGTGACCTCCAGGGATGCTCACATACTGTTTAGTGACCCTGGTTGCTGCTTGTAGGTTGGAGCACCATAAAAATGTTCTCCAGAGCTATGTCTAGGACCCTGTGATTCTGATGATGAACTCTTTGATTTAGCCTGAGAGCCCAGAACAAGAGAAAGTGGAAGAGGGATGGATGGAGAAGTCCTCCCACTAGGGAGGGAAAGGAGCAAGGAGAGCCTTGGGAAGACAGATTGACAGGGTAAATCCATGTCAAGTGCCCAGAGCCACGGGCCACGATGTGCCTGTAATATTGTTATATCATTTTGATCTCTTTGAGTATTGTGACTCCATTTGGGGTTTTCTTGGCAGAGATACTGGAGTGCTTCACCATTTCCTTCTCTAGTTCATTTTACAGAGGAGGAAACTGAGGTAAACAGGGTTAAGTGACTTGCTTAGGATCACACAGCTAGTGTCCGAATGCATTTGGCACACGACCTACTGGGCCATTTAGCTGCGCTGCCTGTGATTTACTTGGTCTGAATCTAGTTTGTGCCCCATAGATTACCTGACACATATTTTACACGCAATTTTTTTTTAAAGCTTCATTCTGAGTGGGGAGGGGAGTCACAGAAACCCAAAGACAATTCTTGGAGAATTTAAAAGAGAAACCCAAGTCAATTCTGTTGGTTCCTTTAGGTGGGGAGAGAGTTACCAAGGAACCTGGCTGGAGAGTTTGGGGGAAGAGCGAGGGGTGGGTTTCTGTTTCAAGGGCTGTCCCCAGAAGGGGGGATTGCTAGTTTCACTAAAGACAAACTCATGGAGCCAAACCTCCACGTTGGGTCTCGTTTCCCAAGTCTTTATGGCTCTAGCTCTCTCAGCTTGTCAGATCCCCGAATGGCAGTGGAGATAATCCAAGTCATTTCAGCTACGCACTTCCTTCCATCAAGTGCCAGGGGACAGAAATGAAGGGAATATATGTGTATATTTGAAATGGAAGGAAGAGGGAATGATGCCCAATGGTTTTCCTGCAGGCTGGGAATTCAAGGAACAAAAGCACAGTTCTATGTGCAATTTGGTCTAACTATAGGGTTTATTAATAGTACAGGAACCACAGTTGCTATATATAAAAATATTTATACACACATATGTATACATACATATATATATGAGTATATACACATAAGTGTGTACACACACACTACACATATACATATCTTCCATCCATCCACAAATGTGTGTATATGTATACATGTACACATATATATTTACATTTATATTTATGCATACAAAGGACACAAATAGACATGTGTCTATTTCTCTATTTCTCTGACACTTGGTATTCAATTCACATTCAGGGATTTCTGAGAAATAACATGCAATAATCCCAGGAAAGCAAGCTGGTCCAGGACTGTGGGCCTGATGGTCAGTGACAGGAGTAACATGAATAGCACTGTGCTCTCCGGAGGGAGACAAAGGGATGTTGAGCCCAGTCTTAGACTCCAGGCCTCTCAATATACCCACAATGAGTCAAGATAAACACATGGCTTGGTAGAATTCCTTCGGTGTCAAGGGCTAAACTTTTGGACCCAGGAGTCATCCCGTTTGTCTCCATGTGCTTCTCCCCTTCCCTCGCCTCTCTCTAGGGGAAGGGGCCTAGTCCAAGATCACATCAAGGATTAAAAGCTTTTCCTCTCCCTCTATTCTCCTTGTCAAGTGCAAAAGGGGGAAAAGTCAACAATTCTGGGTGACAGCTTCTTCTAAAGTCAAGTGAACGGAGAGCTTTTGTACGTGCTGCTGGAGATGTAAGAGAATATGAAATTTGGGGAAGAACTTGAAGACCGTTCAGTGCAGCCCAAAATCCTGTCTAGAGACACAGGGTGGAAAATTATTCAGTCTCTGCTAGAAGATATTCTAATAATGGACAGTCTAGAATGTCCCAAGCCGCTTATTTCCCTCTTTCACAGTTCTAATTGTAAGATTTTTCCTACACTGAACTGAAAAACCTGCTGTTCAGTAGCTTTCACCTTCTGCTATTGTCCTCTGGGACCAAACAGAACTACAGATACTCCTTTAAATATTTAAAATTATCATGACAATTATCAAACACATTTTTCCCTTCTCTAATCAATGTGTTCAATCAAAACTCAAGGCATATTTTCCAAATAACCAATAAGCCCTCCATCTTGCTATCTATCCAGAGCAGAGGATAGTTGTAGTCTGAAGGTAATGGTCACCCATCATGAACTAGCATCATCCCTGTTTCATCCCTGCTGGGGTACTCTCCACATCCCCACCCTCACTCCCCCTCAAATAAAACCCTCAAAAACCTAAACCCAGGCCCTCAAAGCCCCCCTCCCCCACTTCCAGGGGCTTGAAGAGCTCATTCAAATCCCTTACTCTCTCATCCCTGCTCCTGCTCCTTTTCCCCGCCCCCTTCCCAGCAACGTACTTAATCTTCACTGGGTATGTAATTTAAAACCCATCACAAGCTGTTAACTTCATGTGTTTATTCTATTTTCTGTAGGTTCTCTACCTTCTTGTCTAGTCCAATCTATTTAAAACAAAGACTTATCATTTTTTGGGGGTGGGTGTGATGCAGCCCTTGGACAATGTGGTGAAAGCCTTAGGGATCCTTTTTCAGAATATTGTTCTTAAATGCATAAAAGATATAGGAATATAAAAGAAAATATGAAATTCAAGTGCAGTTATTCAGATGGTAAAACACCCAGACTCCAGGTTAAGAAGGCCTGGTCTAATGCCAAGAGGGTGGGAATGCTCTCCTTGTAATTCTCTTTGTCCAAAGACTCTGGGAAAGCACCCCCCACCTCCCCCAGAGTATGGTCCAGGCCAGAGCCGGGCAGCCTTGTGGCCAGATGCAGGGGAGGGAGACGAGGGTGGCGGCTGGCTTCCTTCCTCTTGCCAACCTCTCTGGGCCGCTGGCTTGTGTTACAGAAGCGTGGCTCAGCCAGGACTCGGCAACAGCCCCGGGGAGACCAGTAAAAGGCTTTTTCAGCTGTGGAGAACAAGATGTTCACAGAAAGGCCCCTGCTGGGCATTGCTCATTCACCTGGGTGGATGGTTTGAAGTGAGGGGAAAAGAGCCTCTGACAGCCAAGTGAACCTGACACCTCTTCCTCCTTTTCCTGGGGGCAGATGGGAGAAGAAAGGAGGGGGGGAGGGTAGAGAAGAAACAGGTTTGAGATGAAAGAAGGGAGGGGGAGATAAGGGGGTCTCCTGAGGAAGGCTTAGGACTGTCTCTGCTGTGCAATCACAGGTGAAATTCTGAAGTAGATGACCTTTTTTTTTTTTTTGCTTTTTTAAAAAGTGGGATAGTCTCTCCTTTTATTTCTGGTCAGATATAATCTTTCCTTCCTTCCCACAATCCCCCCTACTGCTGTTAAGTAGAAATGTGGTCTCACAGAGTATTAGGGCTAGATATATCTTAGCACTGGGATTCCTAAGACCCTGGAGCTGTCCAAAGCCCACATTTTACTGGTAAAGAAACTGAGGCTAAATGATTTGTTCTAGCTAATAGGTCGTAAATCTCAACAATAAGATTTGAATGCAGATCTTTTGGTTCCGACATTGAGCTGAAACCTGCTGTTCAAGAACTTTTCACCTTCCGCCATTGTTCTCTGGGGCCAAGCAGAACTACAGACACCCCTTTAAATAATTGTCATAGCATTGTCAAAGATCCTTCTCTACTGTTAGGATTACTGGGTGAGAACTCAGGTTTTCTGGATAGTTACAAGGTGAGAACTCAGGTTGACTTGATAGAGGGGGCAAGCTCATTGGCTGGGGTGGTTCTTCCCAGAAGCCCTTGCATTATCCCACGCCCATTCTCTGGGAGAATAAAAGAGAGGACAGCACTGGGCGCAGAGCAGATCGGCCTGGAGAAGGATAAGAGCTGGAGGAGATTCAGAGCCAGGATTCAAGAGAAAGACTCTCTGCATTACATCAGGCCTGACGGGGCTCTCTGCAGGAAGGGAAGTCACTTCTAAGGACAAGAGTTAACAGCAACTGCCTGGAGACAACGGTTCACTACAGGAAGAAGAATCTGTCTTAAAGATTTGAGTAGACACAGCAGATCTCTTCCCAGAGAGCGATCCAGCAGCTTCTAGAGACAACAGCTCATTACATTTGGCGCCCAACGTGGGGCAAGGACTTTTGCTTATCCTGACAAGAGGAGCTAGACCAGACCTTCGCAATTTGGCGCCCGAACAGGGACAGACACAGTCCTGATTCCAGTGGAAAAGCTTCCAATCTAGATCTCAGTCTCTCTGACCCAGAACCGTGAGTAACGAGGAAACTTTGTTAAAGATTAAGTGAGCGTGCTAATAGATAAATAAGGAACTTAACTTGTTAAGGGCTAAACCAGGAATCTCTTATAGCTGAAATGGGGCAGATGTTAGCTATATTCAATCCCTGGACCTCAGCCGACTCAACCTCAGCCCCAGACGCAACCTCAGCTCCATTCAGGAGTGGTACTATAGAGAGTATAATCAAGATAATTGAGGAGCAGAGTTTACTTGTAACCTGGGTACAGATTGCTAAACTCTTGGCTGCATTAAGACGCACATCCCCTTGGTTCTTAGAGGAAGAAAAGATAGATTTAGATAAATGGAAGCTAGTGGGATATGAAATGAAAGAATTTCAAGCAAAAAATGGGCCTCGTTCAATTTCTGCAGAAGTATTTTATATCTACAACATAGTTCAATTAGCCTTAAACTATCAAGCAAGTTGTAGGAGAAGGAAAAGTTCTAAAAATGAACAGAGGAGGAAGTGTGAGGAAAAAAGGAAAGATCAAGATCTTTCCCTAGAGCAAGAGGATTTAAATGAGGAATTATGGTATGATTCTCTTGAAGAAGCTTCAACCCTGCCTAGAGAACAGATTATTGACAGGCCCACATCAACCCCACCTTCAGAGATGGAGGAAGAAAGAGGGGAAGAGGCAGAAACACAAACAGAATTGCCTGTGAAGAAGCCTAAGCCTATGACAAGATTAGAAAAAGCATTGGTTAAAGCTAAGAGAGAAGGACAGGATATAAGTGATTTTATACATGCATATCCTGTGATTGAAAATACTGACTCTGTAGGTAAAAAAAGGAGAAGATATGCACCTTTAGATTTGAATACAATTAAGGATTTGAAAAAAGGTTGTACCCTTTATGGGGCTACATCAGCTTATGTCAAAATGTTACTAGATGGTTTGTCTTATGAAGTCCTAACCCCGAATGATTGGAAATCCATAGCAAGGACATGTCTGGAACCTGGAGAAAATTTATTATGGCTTGCGGAATTTCATGAATTATGTAAAATTCAAGTCAGATGCAATTTGGAAATAGGAGTTAACACACAATTCACTTTTGAGCACTTAGCTGGTGAAGGTCAGTATGGAGAGAATTCGGAACAGACTGATTATACCATGACAATATATGAACAAATTGCTAAGGCTGCAATAAAAGCTTGGGGTGTCCTTCCTGGACAGAAAGATCGTGGAGAGGCTTTCACTAAAATACAGCAAGGTCCCAATGAACCTTTTGCAGATTTTGTGGGACGTTTGCAAACTGCTGTCAAAAGAACTATTGGAGAAAATTCAGCTACAGAAATAATGACCAGATATCTGGCTAAGGAAAATGCCAATGAGATTTGCAAAAGAATTATATGGGGATTAGACAAAGATGCTCCTTTAGAGGAGATCATAAGACGCTGTGCTACAGTGGGAACAAATGTTTTTTACACCCGGACAATGATGAATGTGGAAAGACAGGGTCCCTCCTGGCAAGGGACTTCTAGAGAAACTCGGCGATGTTTTCAATGTGGAAAAATTGGACATCTAAGAGCTCAGTGTAGGTATGGAGATACAGTGAGAAGACAGGGTGAGAGAAGACCTAAAACCCCATGTCCAAAATGCAACAGAGGACTCCATTGGGCATCAGAGTGTAAACTAATTCAGGGAAATAGGATGAGGGGCCCAGGTCCAGGGCCCCAAGCAAAAAAGACTTGGGGCATGATGGCAGCTGATGTTACACCCAAAGAACCTTTAGAAGGCCAGGACTCTGATTTAATCAACCAGCAGAAAAGCAATCACATGGCAGAAAGGGATTACCCAATCAGTCAGCCAAAAGGCAATCAGATTGCAAAAATGGATTACACTTGGGGAGAATACAGGCCTTTTAAACCAACAGGGCTGTATCCAGTGCAAACAATTCCAATGTAATTGTCAGATGATGAGAAGAGATTTAGAAAGTGGTAAATAGAAGAAAATTAGGTAGGTTAACTGCCTGGGAGAGAGGGTTTGCTTGTATTTTAACAGACAGAAGAAAACAGATGAAGAAGGAAATAGATGGGTGGCAACAAGCACCTGGAGAGAGATAGAAAAAGAGAAAGACCTCAAAATAAAGGAGAAGATCTAAGAAACATCTTACACCGAAAGAGCATGGCTAATAAAAAGACTGTTAAAGAACTTTAAAACCAGCAGGAATCATTGGACTTCCTCACAAAAGATGAGACTAATGGACAATGGACTTATGGACATTTATAAATTTTCAATTTATGATTATTTGATTATGTTATATACTTCTAGCATGTTATGTTACTATGTTACTATATGCTTATGTAATTTATGTAATTATCTGTAATACTTCCCATATTGATGGATTTATGTTTCAAGGTCATTTATGTAATTATCTGTAATACTTCCCATATTGATGGATTTATGTTTCAAGGTCATGACTGTCCTATGTTCTAAATCAAAAGAAAGGGGAAGATGTTAGGATTACTGGGTGAGAACTCAGGTTTTCTGGATAGTTACAAGGTGAGAACTCAGGTTGACTTGATAGAGGGGGCAAGCTCATTGGCTGGGGTGGTTCTTCCCAGAAGCCCTTGCATTATCCCACGCCCATTCTCTGGGAGAATAAAAGAGAGGACAGCACTGGGCGCAGAGCAGATCGGCCTGGAGAAGGATAAGAGCTGGAGGAGATTCAGAGCCAGGATTCAAGAGAAAGACTCTCCGCATTACATCAGGCCTGACGGGGCTCTCTGCAGGAAGGGAAGTCACTTCTAAGGACAAGAGTTAACAGCAACTGCCTGGAGACAACGGTTCACTACAGGAAGAAGAATCTGTCTTAAAGATTTGAGTAGACACAGCAGATCTCTTCCCAGAGAGCGATCCAGCAGCTTCTAGAGACAACAGCTCATTACACTCTACTCTATTTGTCCGATCAAAACTCAGAAAATATATTTTTCATTTACTATTCCTTCCCTCAAATTAAAACATTATACATATAAGCTTCTTTATATAACCCTTTTAAGTTTTGCAGCCTCCTTAATTATTCATATCCCAACAACCCTAAGTAATATTGAGGAAAATGAGCCTCCAACTGGTTAATGTCACTTGTCCAAGGCTGCAGAAAGAGTAATGTCCAAGGCAGGACTGAATTCTGTTTCTGAGTCCAGAATTCTACTGCCACACTGGATCACTGTTTCCTTTCCTTTCACATGAATGAACTGAGGCCGAAAAGGCTTTCAATGATTTGCCCATGCAGGCCTTTGAATTCACGTCTCCTGACCCCAGATGCTAGAGGTGCCCCATTACACCATCCTGCCCCCTTTCTCCCTCACGCACTTAATTTTTTTTTTGGGAGAAACCCCTGTCATTTTCTGACTTTGACTTTAATAGCTGGTGCTCCAAAGTTGTTTTTAATCTACCCTGCCCCCCCATTAAGGTATTATCCTTTCTGGGAAGATTTGAATTTTATAGATCAACCTCTAGAAACATAACACTTAAATAAAAAAGCCTGACCTCAGGACTGGATTTCTGGGATGGTAACAGGGTTATCTCAAAACGGCACTGGGGATCTTGGTGCTCCCTCTCAACTTTGCCAATAAAGCTATTACCTTATTCCAACTCTTTACTATTTTCCCCATTCCTAAATCCACTGAGAAGAACGTAGCCAAACATGGGAGAAGGAATCTCGGATTGGGACTTAGAGCCTCAGAAATTATTTAGTCCAAAATTCTTATTTCATAAATAGAAAACTTGACATTAACTTTGATTAGATTGGACTCAATTGAATAAATGTTTTAAAGAGATGACTGGGTTCAAGGATAGCTGCAGCATGGCTGCAGAGTCAGGAAAATCTGGAGATTTAGGATTCAGGTTGTGTTTGTGACAGGACACAGATTGCCTTTGTGACTGTAAAGGATAGGATGGTAAGCATCCCAGGGTTAAAATTGTTCCTTGCCCCAATGGAAGTCTATGACCTGAGAACCAATCAATGGAAGAGGTATAATTTGAGGAAGCTGAGAATGAATAAGTTTGTATTTAGTGCTGATTGTGTGGGAAATACAAAAGCAAAGAGAACTTCCATTCTGATGGGGGAGACTGAAACACACAGAGAAATGGTAGCTGGGGATGAGCACTTTGGTAGGGCACTTCTACAGCTGTGAGTGGAGCCTTTGGAGAGAAGACTGTGAAGTATCACTGCTGGAAACAATGGTCAAGCTGATTGGGTCAGGGTTGTACTTTCAGACCTGTAAGGGGAAAAGGGAAAGTATTTGGCCAGGACATATCCTTGGCCAGAAAGCAGAATGGAGCCAGATTTAGAAGGCTAGGACCTGGCTTGAATCCAGCCTCTACCTAAATGACCAGGGGCATACATCTTTACTTCCTTGGGACTTAGATATCTTCATCTATAAAATGAGGGGGTTGGAGTAGGGGAGCCTGCCAAGGAAAGCTTCCTGAAGGAAGTGACATCACAGAGGAACCTTGAAGGAAGCTCAAGATTCTAACAGGATCCTGGATTTAGGGGAAGAGAGGCTCTGAAGTTATTGAGTTCAACCTCTTCATTTACAGATGGGGAAACTGAGGCTGAGAAAATTTAAGTGACTCGCTTATGGTGGTATAAAGGTATGATGCAGGATTTAACCACTGATGCTAAGCCAATCATTGCTCTGTACAATGCCATATGCCCAAATTGTATTTCTGAATCTAGTGTAATAAATATTGCTCAGAACTGCAGGAGTCAAATAAATAATTCCTTTGATAAACTACATTCCTTAGTTCCCAGAGAAGTTAAAAGTTGATAGTCACAAACAAGGAGATAAGGGCTACGGGCTACCCCCAAGAAGGTTCCCTGAGATCCCAGGAACCTCTGGGGCCAGCCCCCAAACTATTTTTGTAATCTTCTTGCCTAAAGGGTCCACCACATTTCAATCTCCCTTGGAGTTAACGTAGATTGTTAAAGTTAACTCAGAGTCTCCCAGGTTTGTTCCTTAAAGAGTAGGCTTCCAACAGGAAGGAGAGGGGTTAACTCAAGCCACCCAGTTCCACTGACATCCTAGCCCACAAGAACCCAGTTCTCTTCAAAGTTTCTTAGTGAAGGATGATTTCAATCCATTGACCTTTGGGTTATAGGCCCAGCATGCTTCCACTGCTGTTAAATAAGACAGAGATGGGGAGGGGTTGTATTTCACACCTGAGAGGCTGTCTTCTGTTCTAAGGAAGGAGGCAAGAGATGAATGCTGAGTTCAGGAGGAAAGTGTGACTGTAATGCAAAAGGAATGAATGAGAGGTGGATGAAGTGAGTCTGGAAAAGTTGGCGGGAGCCAGACAGCTCAGCAAGCTGAGGAATTAAATTTTTATCCAATTCAATAGGGAGTGGCAACAGAGTCACTGAAGAGTATTAAACAGGGGAGCAACACGGTCACACTTGTACTTTTAGAAAGATCTGGCCAAATCCTCTTGACTTCAAATTTAGCATTCTTCCTACCCTGTTACTTTTAATTTTTTAAATTTAAATGTTTAGTTTTAGTTTTTCATTTTCTCCCTCCTTCCATCCCTCCCCTAGCTATTGAGACACCAATAAATAAGAAGATATCCATTATTACATATGCAATTATGCAAAACATATTGCCACATTAGCTATGTTCTGGGGGGAGGAGCGAGAAAAATAAAGGAAAATAAATTATGCTTCAGTCTGCTCTCTGAGTCTATTACAGAAGCAAATAGCCTTTATATCATGAATCCTTGGGAGTTGTGGTGGATCATTATCTTGATCACAGTTACTAAGTTTTTCACAGTTGATTTTCCTTGTAAAATTGCTTTTACTGCACAGATTGTTCTACTCACCTCATTTTGGTCTTCCCAGGTTTTTCTGAAACCATTCCCTTGACCATTTCTTACAGCACTGTAACATCCATCACATCCATACACCATAGCTTCTTCAGCCATTCCTATTCAATGGGAATCCCCTCTGCTTATAAATCTTTGCCAACGCAAAAAGAGCTGTTATATTTTTGTACACATGGGTTCTTTTCAATTTTTAAAAATAATCTCCTTGGAGTATAGATCTCCTACTCTGTTATCTTGCAAACCCCAAAGGATGCTGCCTGTTAAATCATGTCTGCCCCTTGGGAGTTCGGCTCCTTCCTGAGGAGCTCCCCAAAGCCCTCGATGTGACTTTTTACAGCTGCAAAGCGCTCACTGGGCACGGTGGATGAGAAGCATGTCTCATTGTGAATAGGAAAATTTCACGCTGGTATCAAATTTCGACATGACATTAAGAAGAGGTTTGAGGCATAAACACCCACAGGAGGGGAAGTTTTACCTTGATAGAACTGAATCTTGTTCATCACAATCCAAGAGCCAGCGGGAAGAACTCCAACCCTGAAGTCAAGACTCCAGTCCTTACTACGTGACTCTGGGCAGCTTATGGCACTTCCACGGGGCTCCATTATTGCCTTTGTGAAATGGGCTAGTAATGCCCAATCATGGAGTTGGTGTGATTTAAGGAGTTTCTATGGCTCTCCAAAACTCCATAAAAGATTCCTCTCCCAAGAGCTATATGTGTGAAAATTGTATTTTGTTCTGGTCTCTTTTAACCCCAACCCCCCATTTCATAATTTCATGTGGTAATTACCAATTCAGAGTGTGCATGTGAAAATTGCATCATTCTTATCCTCCTGATGGGAACCTCTCCACTTCATAATTTCATAAATTAATCATCAATTCTATGTAAGTGTGTGTTAAAGTGGCATCTTGTTCTGGTACCTCTGACCCCAATGCCCCCGTTTCATAAATTATCAATTCAGAATGTGTGTGTGTGTGTGTGTGTGTGTAAATTGTATCTTGTTCCAGTCCCTCTTATCCAAACCTCCCCTTCCCATTTCATAATTTCATAAATTAATCATCAATTCTATGTAAGTGTATGTTAAATTGGCATCTTGTTCTGGTTCCCCTAACCCCGATGCCCCCATTTCATAATTTCATAAATTATCTATTCAGTATGTGTGTGTATGTATGCATGTGTGAAGACTGCATCTTGTTCTGGTTCCCCTGACCCCAATGCCCCCGTTTCATAATTTCATAAATTATCAATTCTTTTGTGTGTATGTATGTGTGGTGTGTGGGTGCATAAATTGTATCTTGTTCCAGTCCCTCTTATCCGAAACTCCCTCACCCATTTCATAAATTAATCATCAATTCTATGTAAGTATGTGTTAAAATGGTATCTTGTTCTGGTTCCCTTAAACCCCAATGCCCCCATTTCATAATTTCATAAATTATACATCCATTGTGTGTGTGTGTGTGTGTGTGTGTGTGTGTGTGTGTGTGTGTGTGTGTGTGAAGACTGTTCTGGTACCTCTGACCCCAATGCCCGCATTTCATAATTTCATAAATTATCAGTTCTGTATGTGTGTATAAATTGTATCTTGTTCCACTACCTCTGACCCCACCCCCCCCCATTTTATAATACCATAAATCGATCATCAATTCTGTGTATGTGTGTTAAAATTGTATTTCCCTCTGGTTCCCCTAAACCCGATGCCCCCATTTCATAATTTCATAAATTACAAATTCAATGTGTGTGAGTGTGTGTTAATGTGTGTTAATGTGTGTGTGTGTGTGTCTGTGTGTAATGTGGACCCATTTTGAAAGGAGTATTAGAATAAAAATGGAATGAAAGGGGAAGAAAATGGCTGTTGAATCTGGGGGATTCTTCACGTACTATACCTTATCATGGCCGGCAGATGTTCAGGGTTCCCTTTCCCTGGGTGAGGTCCACCCTAGCTAACAGAGAGCGCAGCCATGATCCAGACATGTTCGCCTGGCTCAGGAACTCACTAAGGTCAGTCTTCCTGACCCCGTGAGTGATGAGAGCATCAGTGAGATTCTTGTGCTTTCAGTGATTCTTGGGTGAGCAGCAGCCGAAGCAGCCCAGAGACTCTGGACTAAAACTTACCCAGGCCAGTCCTTTGGCAATGTGATTCAATACTGCAACAAAACAAGACAAATACAGTCGCCTGGCACTTGAGCAGAGGGGATTTTCTTAGCTCTACTAGGAGGAGGGCATTCTTGCATGGAGGATGCCTCTAGGATCCACTAGCCAAGCATTCGAGCATCCCCGGGGGCTCCTTGTGGCTGGTCTGTAACTCAGGGAGCCAGAAAGTGACGAGATGAGCCCCAGCCAAGAGCCAAGCCTTGAGGATGTTCTCAGTATCTCACAGGAACACTAGCTTAGCTCATGCTAGGTACTGCTCCCATGATATCAGACATCAAGATACTGGCTTTTTTGTGTTCATCAGATGGACAAGTTTTTTGCACTCGCCCCAATCCTTGCTTCATGGCACAGTGCAATAAGATAGCTCCTTGAAGAAAATGAGGAATTGATCCCTTGATTATTTGTGAGTTAAGAGATGGACCTAGGGAGGATGGACCAGTACTAGAACAGTACTAGAAGGTCACAGGCTGAAAGCCATCTCAAGTCATATAAGCAAAACCCTTAATTTTACAGATGGAGGCCCAAATAGATCCAAGGGTGAGATGGAGGCCCAAGGTGACAAAAACAGTAAATAAAAGAGCTGGGTTTGGAACTCAGACTCCAAATCCACTGTTCTTTTCATGCAATATGCTAACATTTAGTGTATTTTATACTATTTTGTGTTTGATGCTTTTAATTAATCAAAAAACATGTACTAAGTGTCTATTATGTGCTAAGCACTGGCAAATCACAATCACCCCTCTCAAGACGCTATTTTAATTGAATGCATTTGATAAATGCTAATTATTTTTTAGCTTTTGCTTTGTATTGAGGTTGTTGGATATCTGATCTAAAAGGCAGTGGGAAGGCAGAGGTTCTTTCCTGACCCATAATTTGAGAGAACTGAATGAGGAGGCTTTAAAAAACTTGGGAGTGTCTAGTGGTTGCCACAGTGACAAGACTGTTAATTCCTGAGTGCCCTTCAATGGTGAATAGAGAGCTGGCGTCGTTCAGGAAGTCCTGGGCTCGTGACTCACCTTCAAAGGACACTGACTACCAGACCTTGTTCCAGTCATCGCGCTTCTCAGTGCCCCATGAGCCATGAGTAGGCATTGCATCCAATCTGCATTGCATCTGCTCTTTACACCGATGAGATCATAGGAACAATCTTTGTCAATTGTTCAATAAATACCTACCAAACACCTACTATGTGTCAGATATGTTGCTAAATGTTGGGGATGTGAACAAATGTAAAAAAAAAGTCCTTTCTCTTAGGGAGCTTATAGTCTAACGGGATATTGCTCAGTCATTTGTGACCCCATCTGAAGTTTTCTTGGCAAAGCTACTGGAGTGGTTCACCACTTCTCCATCTTTCTTCTGATTTTACAGATGAGGAAACTGAGGCAAACAGTTTGTGACTTGGCCAAGGTCACCTAGATTTGAACTCAGAATGAGTTTTCAGGATTCCACGCTCTATCCACTGCCCCACCTTCTAATGGCATACATGCAAACATAATTATATACAATTATCACAGCATCACAGGCTATCAGAGGTGATCTGGTTCAAACCCTACTTGAAGAAAAATCCTCTCTACAACAAACCTGTCACATGGCCATGCACCAGTCAATTAACATGCATTTACTAAGTGTTTACTGGCGGGGTGGTAGACTCTGGTGATGCAAAGGGACGCTGAAAACAGCTCAGGCTCTTGTAGACCTCATGGTTAGAAACAGTTATGTCCGGAATAAATAGAAGAGAGGAGGGCTCTGGAAACTGAGGCCATTTGCAACAGCCTCTTGTAAAAGCCTGTATGTGAGCTGAGACTGAGGGAGCCAAGGATTCCACAGTTTGATGGCATTCTGAGGATGGGGAGCAAAGAGGGAAAATGGAGCATCGTTATGAGTGAGGAATAATAAATGCATCGGTATGGCTGCACGGTAGAGAGTGTGGAGAGGGGTAATACGTAAAAGAGCAGGAAGTATAGAAAGGGGCCATGTTGTCAAGGGCTTCAATGGTCTGACAAAAGATCATATTTAATTATTTGGTTCTGGGGGCAGTAAAAAGCCACTGAAATTTGAGTAGGGAGGGGGGGAGCATAGTCAGACAATACTTCAGGAAAGGTCACTTTGGTAGCAATATGGATGACTGACCTGAGTAATGAGAGATTGGAGGCAGGGAGACTAATTGCAAAAGTCCAAGCAGATTCTTTTCTTGAAGACCTCAATCAAGCAAAGTGGTGGTGAATTCACTACTTCCAGAAGCAGCCCATTTTACTTCTGGAGAAGTCACGCCTAAATTCGCCTCTTTGAAGCTGCTCCCCATCATTGCCTGTCATTTCCTCTGTGGACACGCAGAAACAAAATCATTCTTCCTCACATCAGGATGTAAAATACTTGGAACAGCTGTGATGTTGCTGAGGGCAGCAAGGTGGGCTCCCATGGATACACTGCCGGGCCTGGAGTCGGGAAGGCTCACGCTCCCCAGTTCCTAGCTATCTGATTTTGAGCTAATTACTTAACCCTCTTTGTCTCAGTTTCCCTATCTGTAAAAAAGTTGGAGAAGGAAATGGCAAGCCAGGCCAGTATCTCTGCCAGGAAAACTCCAAATGGGGTCATGACGAGCTATACATGACAGGAGCACCACAGTGATATTGTAAGCTGCTCCCAAACTGATCAACATCACTCCTAAAATGTAGAGCTCATACAGCATTCCAAATGTGATCTGGTCAGGGTAGAGCACACCTCATTTGCCTTTTTGTCTCCCTTAATAGAGCCCAAGACTACAAGAGTTGACTAGTTTTTATATTATAAATCTGACTGATACTAAGCTGGTACCCTGTGCTCAGACCCCAAGAGGCTTGACCTCTTGGAGGTACATATCCCTTAGGAAAAATTGTGTAATCAATGGATAAATCCAAATCAGGGACTTCTCTTGCATATTCCAAATTATTTTACAGAATGATCAAACCTTTATGTTACTGTCGGATATACTTCTGATTAGCTATCAGGACTAGAGCAGAGGGTTCATGTAGGCTAACTTTTGGGTGCACTGGGGCCAGTTCATGGAAGGTCTTGAATGCAAAGGGGAGCCATGAAAAGTTGTTGAAATTTTCAGCTCAGTTTTATTTTGTAATTACCAGGAGTCACGTGAAATCTGAAGAGGTTTTTCTGGTGTGGCCCAGAAAAAGTGGAACTTGTAGTTGATATGTTAGACTTTACACAGGATGGGTATCATATAGAACTAGGAAGCTGTAGGTAGGCCATGCCCAAGGGAGGGTTACAAGAGAGCACTTTGCCACTTCTAATAGTCTAGTCTCCACTGTCTCCTTGGGGGAGTCACAGAAAACTCTCAAGAGTTTAACTTCTTAAAGACAAGGAAAAGACTTCTGGGCTCCTCTCCTATACCCTCAAAACTAGCAAGATCTCAATGAAGAAAAAATGTCAGAGGTCATTTAGTCCAATCCCCTAATTTTACAGACCGGGGACCAAAGACATTAAGTGACTTGATCATTAAGTGGTAAAAGCACAGATTTCTTTTTTGAGAGGGAAGAGCTGTAAGCTGATAGTCTGTACTTATTATTCAAATAGATCTATGATCTTACCTGGAAGTCATCTTCAATTATGTAGATATCAATCAATCAGTTCCCACCTATCACATCCATGTCATCTTGTAAGCTTATCATAGGTATGGTAACCTGTATGGGGAAAAATAAATCATCAGGGCGCACTGTTAGCAGAGATCTATTTTTTTTTTAATAGTCTTTCCTTATAAGCAATGGTACAGATTCTTCCAAGTGGATGAGAAGTTATTTTCTCCCTTTCAAAAACGTACTCCAATGATTGTCCCAGGAAATCTAGCCATCAGAACCCTATTCTATTTTAATTTCTCTTTTAATATTACTGTGATGGTTCTGCCATGTATAACTCATCATGACCCCATTTGGAGTTTTCTTGGCAGAGATACTGGCCTGGTTTGCCATTTCCTTCTCCAACTTTTTTACAGATAGGGAAACTGAGGCAAAGAGGGTTAAGTGATTAGCTCAAAATCAGATAGCTAGGAACTCGGGAGCGTGAGCCTTCCTGACTCCAGTTTTATTTCTATAGTGAGTATGCTTTGGTTCACTATCCTAGAGCCAGTCCCCCCCTAATCTTCCCATCAAGATTCTATGGGTACCCATGAAGGCTGGGAGCATCTTTTCCCTAATTCTATTAAATTGGCCCCCAATGTTATATTCACCTCTCTCTTAGCCACCAGCCAGTGACTATTAAATATTGTTCAGTCATTTCAGGTGTGTCCCCCTCCTCGTGACCCCATTTGAAGTTTTCTTGGCAAAGATACTGGAGTGGTTTGCCATTTCCTTCTCCATCTTCCTTCTTATTTAATTAACTATTAAATCAACTAGCATCAATTAGCTTTTACAAAAGGATAATTTACTTCAAAGATATAACCAGAACAGAAATACAGACATCTATCCCATGTCTGCACTTCAGAAATACAGTTTTTTCTCCATCATCTCAGTCTCTGGAGAATTTGTCTTAATTTTTAAGGGAACTTAGTCTTAGTTTCAGTCAGTCAGTAAGTACTTCTTAAGCACCTACTGTGTACCAGGAAGGGCAATTCCAGGGCATGGTGGGTAGAGCACCGGGCCTGGAACCAGAAAGGCCTGAATTAAGATGTGACTTCAGATCCTTACAATCTGTGCCACTGTGGGCAAGTCCCTCAATCACTTCCTGCATAAAACTAGAGAAGGAAATGGAAAACTACTCCACTATCTTAGCCAAGAAAACCCCAGTATTAAAATGCTACAAAGGTCTGGCATTGGAAATGAGCCCCCCCAGGGTCAGAAGTCATGGCACACGAGGGTCCCCGGAGTCACAAAGAGGAGGACACGATTGAACAATAACTAGTGCCAGGCACGGTGCTGAGCCAGTCCCAGAGAGCTCCTCGAGGAGCTTGCAGTGGGCTGGCTTCAGGTGCAAAGTTGCTGCTGCCAGGGGAATCCCAGCTCACCTAGGACTGGCCTGGGTCTCCAAGGTCTCTCCTGCTCCTCTGGATGTTGCTGCTGGACTGGCTACAAAACCAGCAGGGACGGGACTCTAGGACTCCTAGGACATGGATGCTCAGCTGGCTCGTGAATGAATCCCTTTTCCATAAAGGACAAACACAAAGTGAGAGGGAAATTGGACTGTTTCTTGCCACCGTCACTTCATCTTGTTTGCCTCAGTTTCCCCATCTGTAAAATGAGCTGAAGAAGGTAATGGCAAATCACTCCAGTATCTTTGCCAAGAACGTCCCAAATGGGGTCCTAGTGTCAGATGGGACTGAAAATGGTCGGACAGCAAACTGTTGAGAGAAAGGTTAAGGCGTTCCAGATCTCCCCTCTGTGGGGTGCTGGATAAAAGGGGGGGGAATGAGAAAACCCAGAATGCACAATCCCCCCCAGAAACTGACATTTCCTGGAAGTTCAATCGGACCAAGGAGAAGATGGAGGGAGCGCATGGAGAGGCTGTTTAGTCCCCCCCTCCCCCCCATCTCGAGGAGCTGGGTCCGGGTCTGGCTGTGCGGCCCTGGCAGATAACAGGCCTTCCAGGCCTCCTCTAGAAAAGGCAGAGGTGGGACCAGGGGACCTCTAAGGGCCCTCCCAGCTCGGAGGCCTGTGCTCCCGCCAACTGGGTGTTTGTGGAAACCTAAGCTGTTTCCTGAAAAAATCATAAATAGAGAAGAAAAAGAAGAAAAGGCCTGGCCGGGATCCAGGCAGCCGATGGCCAGGCCGGCCACACGGGGCCCGGCGGCTTCCTGGCAGCGTGTGGAAGGCCTTCTGGGAGGCGCGAGCTCCGGGGAAGCTGGCCCGGCCGCCTCCTGCTCTCCGACCGAAGCTTCCCCTGCAAAGGAGCGCTGCGCAGAAAGCGGGACCAAGCCCGGGGCAATGGGGGCGGGGGGGGGGGGTCGTGGTTCATTGTCCGAGAAATTGTTGCTTCGATTACTGCGCTGGCCCGCGCTCCGGGGGTGCTGCCGGCGGGGACGGGCCCTGCTCGCCGCTCTCACCCCGGCCAGTTTGGCTGCGGCGGCCAGCCAAGGGCGGGCGGCCCGGCTCTCTCCGTGGCGCTTGGGGGAGAAGATCGGGACAGTCACTCGTCTGCCCCCAGCATCACACCCAGGGCGGGCTGGAGCCGCCCGAGCCTGGCCGGCCCCGACTCAAATCCTGCAGAAGACAGTTATTAGTTGTGTGACCTGGGGAAAATCTCCTCAGTCTCCTCATCTGTAACATGGGGATAATAATGCCTGTAGTTGCAGAGCTGTGAAGTCTAAATGAGATGTTTATAAAGTGCTCTGCAAATTCAAATACCAGTTTTTAGTAGGTTTTTCCTTCCTTCCTTCCTTCCTTCCTTTCCCTTCCTTCCTTCCTTCCTTCCTTCCTTCCTTCCTTCCTTCCTTCCTTCCTTCCTTTCCCTTCCTTCCTTCCTTCCTTCCTTCCTTCCTTCCTTCCTTCCTTCCTTCCTTCCTTCCTTCCTTCCTTCCTTCCTTCCTTCCTTCCTTCCTTCCTTCCTTCCTTCCTTCCTTCCTTCCTTCCTTCCTTCCTTCCTTCCTCCCTCCCTCCCTTCCCCCTTCCCTCCCTCCCTCCCTCCCTCCCTTCCTTCCTTCCTTCCTTCCTCCCTCCCTCCCTTCCCCCTTCCCTCCCTCCCTCCCTCCCTCCCTTCCTTCCTTCCTTCCTTCCTTCCTTCCTTCCTTCCTTCCTTCCTTCCTTCCTTCCTTCCTTCCTTCCTTCCTTCTTTCCTTCCTTCCTTCCTTCCTTCCTTCCTTCCTTCCTTCCTTCCTTCCTTCCTTCCTTCCTTCCTTCCTTCCTTCCTTCCTTCCTTCCTTCCTTCCTTCCTTCCTTCCTTCCTTTCCTTCCTCCTTCCCGCCTCTTTTTATTTTCTCTTTCATTTCTCTATTTCCTTCCCTCTTTCTCTTCCTTCCTTCTCTTCCTTCCTTCTCTTCCTTCCTTCCATCCTTTCATTTCCTTTTAAAACGTCCTTCCTTTCCTTGGCATACAGGATAGTTTATTGGACTTGGCATCAGGAAAACCTGAGTTCCGATCCTGCTTCAGATTTGCTGGCCAAGTGTCTTTACCTTCCTAAGGCTCAGCATACTCATTTGTAATATACTACTGAAAGAGTCCTGATTTTGCAGGGGAAGCCCCAGGTTCACATACTGCATCTGGTGACTATTACCTGATGAGTCATTACAACTTTCTGAGCTCTGTTTCCTGCTAAGATGTAGTTAGATTGGATGGCCTTTCTCTTGGTTCCAGGCCTCTATTTAGGCTCCTCAAAGCAGGAACCTCATTGGATTGTCTTGGAAATCAAATTAGCCAATATTTGGAAACCATTTTGCAAACCTTAAATTGACATATGTATATAAGCTAATATTCCTGTTATTATCCTTCTAAACCTAACACATATCCCAAGTTTCCCAACCTGAATTCTTACGTCTAATCTCTCTAACCACCAGTTATCCCCTTGGAACTGAGACCTTTATCTTAACTCCTACAAGGCCCCACTGGCTAGACCACAACCAATCAATATCTAACAAGAGTCAAACCACACAGAAGAGATTTGAATTTAAAATACTTTTGACCCAGTCATTTGAAGAAATAACAGAGGAAACACTTACTTTATGGTAAGTGGTTTGTATTCAAATGAGAGAAATTTTTTTTTTCCCTGTGAATCTGGTCTGCAAGACAGACGGTTTCCCACTTCCCAGCGCCATTTAGAATGCAATCTTTTTAGTTAATGTCAAACAACTTGTAGCCTAGCAAGTCTTAGAAACAGGAACGTTACAAGATCACTTGCCTACAGCTATTTGTATAAAAACTCACTGAGCTTTCGGAAAGGTATAATAAAGCCCATCTGGTCCCAAGTTTTGAAAGTTCCTTGAGCATTTTCCCCTCCTTCCACAGCACTGGCCCCCTTACCTCTCACTTCCCCATTTTCCAACTAACCTGGGGATGCTTTGCTATTCTAGGTAGGATTCTTCTAAGAAGTGACTTTGGTCAGAGTGTAAAGAATGCAAAAAACCAGACAAGTGAGGGTTTCTACAAAGCTGTAACTTGATTAGATAACTAGGAACAAATCAGTGTTTAATGTGGAGGTGTGACATGTAGCTAATAGAGAGTTAGACATCAGAAAAAGGAAGGTACAGATTCAAAGCCAACCAACCTAATGTGTACTGGCTGGGTGACCTAGGAGATGCCGTGTAACTGCTCCGTGCACTGGGAAGCTAAGCAAGACGCAAAAGGCCAGAGGGTTCCACTGTCTCCATTGGTAGGAGGAATTTTTTCAAGGGGAATTCCCTATATCAAAGAATTACAAATCTGGGGCATTTCTGCTCCTCTTTTACTATCATTCTCCCCCACCCCAAAGCAAGTTTAACACACAATATCAATTTACAACTGGCTCCCAGATGGGCACCTCCATATCTAACACTCAAGGAGAGCATCGATTTCTAGACTAGTCAGCCTGAGCTTTCATCCCCTCCAGATGTTCTCTTCCTCCTCTGTTCCTCAGACTGGTGGTTAAGTCAAAAGCCTGGAATTAGTTATGGGATTTGGCTTTATCATCCTTATGGGGTCCTTACAACCGTGAAACTTCAGTCTCCTCCAGTAGTGACAATGAAAGGGGCATGATATGGCTTGCTTTACTTTCAGTCGCAGAGTTCTGCTATTGGTCTGGACAGTCATTTGAAGAAATGCAGTGATGAAGGCTAAAAAAGGGAAATCAAGTTTGATTTCTTTTAAAGTAGTGGAGAAAGGGATGGATTTGGGATCAGAGGACCTGATTTTGAATCCTCTTTCTGTCACTGAAAATTTATCGGATCTTGGGTGAAGGCATCCTTGTTTAAGGGGTTAAACAAAGTAAATCATTTAATCATTTGTACAATGAGAGGGTAGCTCAGGAGGGCCTTCTCCATTTGTGATCTCATGACACTTATAAGCTCCCTTCAAGCTCCACATATGTGACTTTTTATCAACAAGCAACAATATAGAGTGGGAGGCATGAAGGAAGATCTGAATTAAAATCTGGTCTCAGATACTAGCTATATGACCCTGGGCTAGTCACTTAACCCTGTTTGCCTCAGTTTCCTCATCTGTAAAATGAGCTGGAGAAGGAAAGGGGAAACCATTCCAGTG
The DNA here is from genome assembly GCF_048593235.1 of Sminthopsis crassicaudata. NCBI lineage: Eukaryota > Metazoa > Chordata > Mammalia > Dasyuromorphia > Dasyuridae > Sminthopsis > Sminthopsis crassicaudata. The sequence goes on from NC_133617.1 coordinate 722,173,106, forward strand.
TCTCTGCCAAGGAAACCTCACACAAAGTCACGAAGAGTCAAACATGGCTAAAAATGACTGAACAACATTAAAAAAGAGAAAGTTATGAACAGAAAACAAGAAGAGGGAATTGGAAAATGAGATAAATCAAGCCTTTATTTTCCACTAGTAAAAAGATGGGGCAAAAGACTAGCATGTTGGGTGGTCTCCTTGTGTCAGGTTTATGGAAGAATATTGGCAAGAAGAGCCCAGTATCGGGAAGTAAGGATAGGTTGAGGTCTGTTCCACAGAAGGAGGAAGGGAGGGAGCACTACAACCATAGGTCTATGGAAGGATTGAAGTTCTCAGCCTTGGAACGAGCCCCAGGCTGAAGTCATCTAATTGAACCCATCCGTGAGTGTATTAGACTATAAATTTCTATCCTAGGTTGTGAATTTCTTGAGGACCATGCATGTCCTTCCCTGTGCTTTACATGCAAGTAAGTGCTCAATCATTTACTCGTTGAATTAACTTGAATGGACACACAGGATTATAGTTCCACAGCTTAGTTAAAAGCAGAACGATGTCGGATTTCCCACTGGGTCTACTTTGAACAACAGGGATCCCCCCTCTCCCCCTCTTTTCTTTAACCTTTTCTGTCATTCGCAGTTAAGTAAAGGTCTTAAAATTGTTTCCTTAGTCCTCCCCCTTTAGTATTCTCTCTCTCTGTGACTCTCTCTGACAGAGATAGAGAAACAGAGACAGAGATAGAACCAGAGAGAGACAGAACCAAAAAGCCAGAGACATTGAGATTCAGAGAGAGAGAGAGAGCAGGAGGGAAGTAGGGGGAAGGGGAGAGGAAAGAGGTGGGGGGGAGAGTGAGAGAGAGAAAGAGAGAGGGAGGGAAGGAGGGAGGGAGGGAGAGAGAGAGAGAGAGAGAGAGAGAGAGAGAGAGAGACAGAGAGAGAGAGAGAGAGAGACAGAGAGAGAGAGAGAGAGAAGGAGGAGGAGGAGGAGGAGGAGGAGGAGGAGGAGGAGGAGGAGGAGGAGGAGGAGGAGGAGGAGGAGGGAAGAAGAAGAAGAAGAAGAAGAAGAAGAAGAAGAAGAAGAAGAAGAAGAAGAAGAAGAAGAAGAAGAAGAAGAAGAAGAAGAAGAAGAAGAAGAAGAAGAAGAAGAAGAAGAAGAAGAGAAACAGAGACAGAGATATGGAGAGAAAGACAGGGAGAGAGATGGAGGGGGAGAGAGGGAGAGAGAGGACCAGAGAGGGAGGGAGGAAAAAAGGAAGAGAGGGAAGGAGACAGACACACACTTAGGGAAGGGGAGGAAAACATTTGGGGCTGCTACTATCATGGTACAGAGACCAAGTCTCCAGCTCGGGGACATTCATTTCCCTGAGGTCTAGGATCGCAGCTCTTTGTTTCACAGATGAAATAACTTAATTTCAGAGTTGTACTGTCTGGCTCAAGGTCAAAAAGGCAGTAAGTGGCCAAGCCTGGCTTTGAATCCAGGTTTTCTTTTTGTTGTTGCTCAGTCCTTCTGGTCCTGTCTGACTCTTCCTGACTTGGGGTACAGTTGCCAGAAGTTTTGCCATTTCCTCCAAGCCGTGTGGTGCTACCTTGCTGCCCTTTGAACCTCGGTTTTCTGTGAATACTGAGTGCCTTCCAAATAGCCATACTGCCAGTCTCCAGCTATTTAAACACTTAACCCAACACTTTCTCCTTATCTTTGGGTGTTCTTGTCTAATTGGTGGAAAGCTCCTGAACCTGGAATCTGAATATCATCGTTCAAATAGCATCTTCTATCCCTATTAGCTTGTGTAAGTCAACTCCGGCTACAGTTTCCTTTTCTGTAACATTGTTCCTTAAGCTTTCTTCTAAATATCTGATGACAGAATTGTAGGGTTGAAAGGAATTGCATCAATGATCATCTAGAGAAATCTACACTCAAAAAAAAAATTCACAACCATTTATTCAAATTCTATTGTGTATAGAACACTAAGCTTGGTACTGGGTCGGGGTGATGCCTGGGAGGGTCTCCTGGGGAAACAGGGGGTTGAGATGAGTTTTGAAGGGATTCTAAGAGGTGGAGGAGAGGGGGATTTTCCTAGGTGGCAGGGGAGGAGGGTAATCTGGATAGACCATAGATTCCTGGAGGGCAGTAATATCTAATGATCTCAGAAACTGGTTGGAACCAGTTTAAGAAAGACTTTAAATGGTTAACAGGGGAGTTTGGAGCCACTAGAGACTATTGAGGAGGAGACTGATGATGAGATCAATACTTTAGGAACAGTCATCCAACCTAGACTGGCCCATCACAACTCTTACTATTCCCTAAGCTCCTATCCTTTGGGACCAAACAGAATAATGCTAATCCTTTCTAGCTCTAGCCTTCTGGGTACACTGAAGACAGCCATGGCATCTCCATTGAGCTTTCCCTTTTGAGGATAAACATCTCCAGTTCCTCCAATGACTCAAGAGCATCCTGATTTTCCTCCTTTTTCCTTCCTTTTTCCTCATCATCTCCCTCCATATCTCTGTCTCTCTGTCTCTGCCTCTCTCTGTCTCTGTCTCTCTCTCTGTCTCTCTCTGTCTCTCTGTCTCTCTGTCTCTGCCTCTGTCTCTGTCTCTGTCTCTGTCTCTCTCTCTCTGAATCTCAATCAGCATCCTCCTGATGCTTTTTTAAATTTGGTGTTCAGATCTAAATACAATCCTGGAGATGTATTCTGAGCAGAGTGGAGTCCAGAAGGATTATCATCATCTCCTGATTTCTGAAAGCTATTATTTAAATGATTCTCAGCATCTTTGTATAGGTGACACACTATCATCCTTCTCACACTTTAGGTCCACTGGGCATAACCTATCTCAAAAGAGGCTCTAAGACTCTTCCAGGGCAGGGAGAAAGCATCCCCATGCCTTTTCTTTTCTTTTGGAGGCATTTGCAGGTTAATTGATTTATCCAGGGTCGTACAGCTAAGAAAAATCTGAGCCTGTATTTACACTCAGATCCTCCTGACTCCAGGGCTGGTCCTTTATCCACTGAGCCATCTAGCTGCATCCCCTGTCCCTTTTCAAGGTAACAGCCTTTTGAGTCTGAACATTATCAAAAGAATTCCTCCAGCAGATTATTCTCAGTGTATAATTCTGAATTGAGTCTGAGAAGTACCAAGTATTACAGAATGAATGAATGAAAAAGCATTTCTTAAGCCAGGCTTTGAGGCTAAAGATACAAAAGGGACAGGTCTTACCTTTAAGATGTCAAAGAGACAACATAGATAATAGCTGATTAGTAGGAGGGAATTTTGATTAGGGTTACTAAGGGTGGAGAGTAGAGATGTCACAGACTTATAGACATGTCCCTCCCCCTCCTGCACAGACTCTCTCTGCTCCATGCTTGGTTACCCCATTCATCCATAATTCATCCATCCATTAATTCATCCATTCTTTTACTCAATAATCAGTTATTAAATGCCTACTGTGTGTAAGGCATTGGGAATTTAGTCAAAAAGATTTTATGATTTTTAATAGAATAATTTAATATAAATCCATACAAATATGGACAAAGCACAAAGTAATAGCAATGTGAATGATTTTGCTATTCTCAGAAAAACAATGATCCAAGACTACTCTGAAGATCTTGTATCATCCATACCCAGAGAACGGACTGATTATATGTGAATACACATTGAAACACACTTTTAAAACTTTTTTTGAGGGTTTTTTTGGGGGAATCTGTGCTTTCTTTTGCAACCTAACTTTTATGAAAATGTTTTTCATTACTTCACATGTGCTTTCTCAATGAGGAAGGAAAGGAAGAGAATATGGAACTCCAAGTTTTAAAAACAAATGTAAAAATTGCTTTACATATAACTGGGGAAAATAAAAATATTCTTTAAAATTAAAAAAAAATTAAAAAGTTAAAACTTGTAAAGTAATTGGGGGAACAGGTAGAGAGTAAATTAAAAACTGGGGGGAATTGAAAAGGCCTCTAATGTGTTCCGTCCTTTAGGTTGTGTCTAACTTTTGTGGCCCCATTTGGGGTTTTCTTGGCACATACTAAATGTTTAATAAAATATTTGTTGGCTGACTTGTCACACCACTCTTAGCAGTGTGTGTTGGGGAGAGGGGTACTTCAATGTGTAGTTGCCTACATCAGAGATGAGATCCAATTCAGCCATAGATGGCTCTCATCATACCCAGTGCCAACTCAGCCTGATCAATATTTGGCCCCAAACTGAGATGTAGAATTGAAATGACATATACAGTGAAAGTCCCAGGGAGTAATTTGTCACTGAATTCATACCTCACAACTGCCTTAACACAATTTCCTTCGAGATTTAAAAATAATTATAACAAGAAAGAGAAATTAAGGAGTAAAATGAAATTATATCCAATCACAAAAGGAATGTCAGATAAGAGAAAGTTTGAATTCATCCTTATAAGTTTTATGTAAAGGCAGTGTTCACAGTACAGCAGGCTCAGTTCCTTTCTCTCCTGGTGTTTATCATCTCAACCCTTTTTGTTGTGAACAGTCATTTGTAAGGTAAAACTGAGTTCCCTACTGTATTTTCATGAATAATAATGAGAGAGGCCTCAGATAATAATTTTACATTATGTAGCGTTTCCTAGGTGATCTAGAAACACACGTGGGTTTTTTGAAAGACATCCTGGGAGAATTTTGTCATATCAGTCAGTTATTTTGAAAATTATCTGATAGTAACTGAATGTGAATCCAATTTGACTGAATTCATCAAGTTGCTCTTTTGAAATATCCATTTTTTTTTTATTTTGTAAGAAGAGGTAAAAGAGGTAGAAACTATTAAAAAAAAAAGGTTAGCTCATTTAAAGGGTAATAGTTATCATGACTAAGAGGCCCCTATTTGTTTCTTCCTTTCCCCTTTTCCTTTTTCCCTTTCCCTTTTTCCCTTTTTCCTCTCCTTTCCTCTCTCCTTTCCTTTCTCCTTTCCTTTCTCCTTTCCTTTCTTTCCTTTCCTTTCCTTTCCTTTCCTTTCATTCGAATGTCAGAGCCATAATTCTAGTAAATATGTAGCTCTGGTTCTACCCCAAGGTTGTGGTGTCTTTTGGGTCAACATCTACTCAAAAACAAATCTCTTGAGCTCTTACCAAGATTCCTTTTACTAAAACAATGAAATTATCATCTGCCCTAATCAAAAGGCATGGAATTAAATGGGAGAGCAGAATAAAAAGGAAATACCTCCATCACACAGGGGCATGCCCTCCCCTAGACTGCACCAGCAAGCAACTCCCTGCTTCCTTTTGTGAATCTATTATCTATTGCCTCTATTACCAGAGGAAGTTATCAGACAGTTACAGCCAGGTGAATTGGCTCCTAAATAACCCATCTGCCTTTCTAACACAGAAACAAGTGGGATAGCTCAAGTACTCATGGGAAGTTAGGGAAAAAACCTTGAATCAATTCTTGGGTTGATGAACTTTGAGGGCTGCAACTCCTCCTTGGGGGGAAGCACTGACACTGATGGCATGAGAATCAGATCTAAAAGAGGAAAAGTTCTTATTTTAATTTCTATCAGGTATTCACTGCCTTGGAACCAAGGCTGCTTTGGTTTCCTGAATCAATACAACCGGGATTAGATATGGTAGCCATTAATTTCCTTTTGGCTTCTTCTTTCCAACTCTTTTCGACTTCCCTTCTCTGCCCTCCCCATGGGGTCAGAAGTGGTCCTCCACACATCCTGATAAGGCTGCATGCTCCATCTGGGATATGATGTGTAAGACCCCAATGAGTGCAGCTGACTCAAAGCCACATGAAGGATGTACTTCACACCCAGAAAATGTGCTTGCTTGTCCAGAAATGAGCACCTTATTATATTGACATTCTTTCAGTTTCAAGTATATGTGTTTTCTTCCTACAAATGCTGAACACAATCCTACGACTTACGGTTTTGTGAGCATTATCCAAACTCCAAAGTTCATCATTTGTTCCCCAGCTTCTGGTGATCAGCCTCTTGATTGGACTACATGTCCCACGGAGGATGGAGTCTATCAGTGGTCCCCACCCTCTCAGCTTGGTGCTCCCTGCCAGAGATCTTCACTGCCAGTTTCCCTTCTCTGATTCACTAAGTGATTTGCCCAGGAGTGCGAATTGGAAACAATTGAGAATGCAGGCCTTTCTCCCATCAGAAGTCCTGGAACCTGGAGAGCCCCTCAAATTGTCTTATATAGACCCATTCATGTGTTCTAAACTCTCCCTCAGACTAAACTTCTCTCTACCACCCCACCCCTTCCTCCCACATGCCTTATTGTGCCTTTGTTTTTTACTGCTCTTTATTTCTCAAATGTCCTTCTCTCTCCTTTTTTTATCTATTATAGCTAGCCTTTCTACACCATTTTAAGCTATCTAAGCCTCATTACAAATAGCTCATTTTATCTTCATAACTACCTGGGGAGGGTAGTTATTATTATTTCCTTTTTCACAAAGAAGGAAACTAAGGCAGAAGAATTAAATCACAGTCTGAGCTGGGATTTGAACTCAGATCTTTCTAATCAATGGAGGCATCTGAGGAGATATGAATAAGAGCGATCTTTTTTTTTTTTTTTTTTAATACAATTAGCTTGTTTGTATAGTCTCAGTCAAAATCGGTAATCACTTATTTCTGTGTGGTGCAGCTGTAGTGTTGGCTATATGGTACTTTCAAATCATTACTAAGGATATGATTCGTGTATATCCCAAATTTCCAGGAAAAAAATGATACTCTAGGGGCAAGAAAGATATATTTATGTTACTTATTAAATATATTTACAGATGTATTATCTAACAATGACCGAGATCACTGATGACAGCTTGATTTGCCCTGTTCAACAAGGGGGATCTTGTGCTAACAAATCTGTGCCTATTTCGGTGTTTTTATATTTCGCCGAGCACCAGGGCATGCCCAAGGAAATGGCAAGCTCTCTGTGGTTCTCAAAATGCTGGCTCCCTCTATCCTAAAGCTCACCTCCTTAGTCTGATGATGTGGTCTGTGTGAATTTACCCAATTATTCTTTTGGCTCAGATCGTCCCCCCACATCTACCAATTAAAATTTTACCCTTCTCTTGATTGAAGTATTTCAACTTAATCACCCCAGCATGGCAAAATGTCATCAATGTCTTAATTATGTAATCCCTTACTTACTTATGATCAGAGAAGCAAAAGGAATAAGACAAAACACATCAAAATGAATAGGCACCTGTGGCTTCTCTGAGATCCTTGCATCCCCCCAAACACTTTGATATCCAGGCTGCCCAGACTCCATCTGGGGGAGGCCGAAGTGGGAAGATCTCCCTTCACCTCCAGATCCTCCGAGGACAGCTGGAGGGAGCTGCTCACACTCCTGGGTGAGGTAGGAATCACCATTTCTACTCTTTCCAGTGAGATGGCAGACCATCAGGTCTTACCCTCTGCTCTACCACCGGACACTAAGGTCTTCCGGCCCAACCACCTGCCTTCCTCTGCACCTTTCACTCTCACTGCTTTGTCTCCCAGGCATTATTATCTGACTGATGTACTCTTAGGATTTCCTGCACCTTCTGCCCTCCCTGCAGCTGAACATTCTTATGTGTTGTCTCTATTGAGAGCAGAGCATATAGTGCTTCCCTATTTGTACAACCAGTTACCATTACTGCGTTTGACACATGGTATGTCTTTAAGAGATGCTTTTTTTTTTGAGGGGGCGACTAAGAGGTACAGTGGACAGAGCACTGGCTGTGGAATCAGGAGCATCTGAGTTCAAACCTAGCCTCAAACCCTTGAGACTGGATACTTGACCCTTGACCCAGGCAAGTCTATTTTGCCAAAAAATAAAAAAAATTTAAAAAGCTTTTTTTCCTACTCATGGAAGATGCTTCCATTGGGACTTACCCAACTTTCTCCATGCTGTTCTACTGATAGCCTCCCAAAGGGACAGTATCTAGTGATGAGGAGAAGACTTGGGACTTCACAACAACCCTGGGAGGTTGAGTATTATTGTTATCCCCATTTTACAGATGAAGAAACTGAGGCAGACAGAAAACTTGAGTGATTTGCACAGGATCACCTAGCTAGTGAAAATATGTGATGACTCCAGGTTCAACTCTCTATCCACTGTCACTTAGGTACTATGTGGCCTAAGGGTCCAGTGCACCTTTGCTTTCTAGAGAACTTACTCACTTCTTCCTGTTCCCTGTCCTTCTTCCCTCCACTCCCTTGGGACTTCTCCTCCTCCTGCTTATTAATCTGGGTACCTGAATCCACCATTAATCAAAGCAAAAAGAAAGGAGATAAATTGAAGAGTAGGAGGGTGCTGCCCATGTGTTATTACTATTTTACTTTTAAAAAAAGGAAACTAATCCTTAACATGCTCTATTTTTAGGGATTTATTTATCAGGGAACTAAAATGACTCCCCCTGCCTTCAGAATTCTGCTTCCTGATACTACTCCCATGTACAATTCCTAACTAACCACATTCCTTACTCTGGGCATTCAAAGATGAAAAGGAACCCTGTTAACGATAATCTCCTAGGTATTTATTATGGCATTTAATCTGGACTGGATTTATGATTTTGGAGTTGTGCTGGGCTTTCTCCTGCTTTTGAATTCATTCAGATTTTCCTCCTGTTTGAGATGACATAGTAAATCATCCTTTTTAATAGAAACTTGGAAATGTTATGGATGAAGTTTTATATATTTTTTTCTCCTAAACTGGAATTTCCGGACTGGTTTGGAGTGGATGGCGGTTTTGATTATTTTCTTGTGTGCCTGAAATGGAATTTTCCCCTATTGTTTACTTCACGCTAGAGTTCAAATTCTGTTTGCTGTTGAGTATGAGACATAATATTGGCCAAGAGAGATTGTTTAGTCAAAACATGAATTGAGCACAACTGTCACATTTTGATTTTTAACCCTCTATATACCTTTAGTCAGTTTCCTGGTCGAGACAGAAACACTACTGAGACAAATGATAATTCAGAGGTAACTTTATCTAGAATAATAAGACAACATAGAGAAACAAAGGCCCAGCTTTTCATTGCCAATATTTCTTTGATGCTTTACTGTGTGACAATGAGGCATGGAGTCTTATAATCTGCAAAAAATTGAAGTTGAGGAACACTCGAAGGCAGGGATGCTCTAAGTGGCAGAGCTGATATATTTTCAGTGTGAGCATTTACAACTCAGAAATAACTACCGTTTCAGGGTTTGTATGGTGTTTTTGATTGTCTAGAGTTAAGTGTTAGAAAAAATTAATATAGATTTGCACACACCACACATTTAAGAGTATGTATATCATATATATATATACATATCATATATATATATATATTAAACTTAAGAGTATGCATACATTTTAAAGAGCCGATTGTTAAAACATTTACTGGCACATCACTGAAAAAGGCAATGGAAAGACATGTGGAAAGTGTGGACAAATAAAGAATTACAAAGCCAAAGTGCAATATACACCATACATAGATAGTCAATAAGTATTTATTAAATGCCTCCTATGTGTCAGGCACTGTGTTAAATGTTTGGGATTCAAAGAAAGACAAAGATAGTTCCAGATCTCAAGGAAATCATAGTCTGCTAGAGAAAAAAACATGCAAACTAGAAGTACAAATCAAAGTTAGGATCAATTGGAGTTAATTTTAGAAGGAAAAAAACTCTAGTATTTTTTGGGAGGGGACTTTTGTAGAAGGTGGGGTTTTAGCTGAGATTTGGAGGAAGCCAGGGAAGCTGGAAAATGGTCATGAGGAGAGAGAATATTCGAAGCACTGGGGGCAGCCAGTTAAAATATCTGGAGCCCAGATATGAGTGTTGGGTGAGAGGGAGATCACAGGGAGTCCAGAGTCACTGGATCATGGAATATATGGAAGGGAGATGATGGGGAAGATAGGAAAGATCCTATTTAGGAAAGGCTTTAAAAGCCAAACAAAATTTCTATAATTTGATCCTGAAGATGACAAAATCAGTAGAATTTATTGGATGGGTGGGGAGGTGACATTGTCATACATGCTCAATAGAAAGATCAATTTGACAGCTGAGTGAGAGCTGGACTGGAGTACAGAGGGAGGTAAAGCAGAGATGATTGCCAAGTTGGGGTGTCCTGCACTAGGATGATGGCAGTGTCCAGGAGAGAAAGGGGTGAATACAAAAGATGTGATGAAGGTGGAATTAATAGGACTTGGAAGGTGAGGAGGAAGAGTCAAGGAAGGTGGAATTAATAGGACTTGGAAGGTGAGGAGGAAGAGTCAAGGTTAACCCCAAAGTTATCAGCCGAGGTGACTGGAAAGATGGAGATGCTCTCATTAGTAATAGGGAAGTTAGGAAGAGGGAAGGTGGAAAGAGCAAGGGATAACTAAGGATAAGGAAAAGCAAAGAACAATCTGGGTGCTCTATTGAGATCCTTGTGATATCAGAAAGACTTAAAAATTCTAAGACGTTGGGGGAAGCCCTGGGGGAAAAGTTAGAGAATATGGCTGATGGCCCCCAAGATGGGTAGGCACAAATGGCTTTTGATCTGCACTGTTGGTGGAAATTTTCAAAGATGGTGAAATCCCAATGGTCCAATTGAGTATTCATGTTGAGTAAATTGCACTATGTATTTTTTAAAATTTAAACTATGGCCCAAACAATTTAAACAATGTCCCCTGAGTTGGTCCACATTTATCTATTTTATATTATTTTATTATACATATTATAAATATATATTTAAGGTTATATTAAATATTTATAAATATTTACATGTTTCTACATTTTTTCTGTTATTTCACTTTATAATAACTTTAAAATAACTAATTAAAATATAGAAATAAGTTTGAAATGATTGTACAGGTATAATCTACATCAGAGTGCTTGTCGTCTTGGGAAAGGGGAGGAGGAAGAAAAATTTGGAACTCACAATCTCACAAAGGTGAATGTTGAAAACTATCTTTACATGTATTTGGAAAAATGAACTTCCAATGAGAGAAGAAAACTAGTTGAATTTGAAGTTACATTGGACCCTACACCAAGATAATAGAGATCTTGGATAGGAGTATAGAGACATGAATTTAAATCCTGGTTTTATTGCCAACTATATGATCTTGGAAAAGTCATTTGCCACTTTATTATTAATTTTTTTTAATCTGTCAAATGAGGTTGGACATTATTACAAGTTGATTTAGTGATTCTGTAGTCCCTAGAATATTTTCCAGATGAAACAATTCTGTAATTCTCAATTTAAAATTTCTTTTCCTTAAGTTTTATTTGTATTTATTTTATTAATACTTATTCCTTAAGTATTTATTTGACTCAATCACATTTAGAGCTGCAAAAGATGATTGAGGTCATATAGCTTCCACGTTCCAATTTATAGATGAAACTGAATCCCAGTCACATAAAGTGACTTCTTCTGTGTCCCAGAGGTAGGAAATAGCAGAGCCAGGATTTGAGGCAGGTCCCCTGAGACCATAGAGAGTGTTCTTTCCACAACATCGCACTGGTGCTCACTTTTTCCTCATAAAACGAATGTTAAACAACAAACACAGCAACACCCGAAATGGTGGCAATGAAAGCTTTGAAAGGGGACTCGGCTTTACAACAATGGATTCCAGTGTTGGTGCTTAGGTAAAGCAGAACTGCAAGTTTAATGACGTCAGGTTTCTGCCAAGTATTAGCCAAGAATATAGTGTCTGACAATTGTCACTGAGTTATCAGAATTCTGGATGATCTGGAGTCCATGATCAAGAGGGATCCTCAAAGATGGTGTGGTTCACTGGATGCTCCTATTTGTGGACGACTCTGTAGATTGCTTCACTTTCAGGAACATTACAGGGTCTCGGAAGGGAGATCCATCATAACTCAAAAAATTTGGCCTATCTATATAGGAAAAAATATAATGTGCTTAGTTAAAACTATGATATGTCATAAGTAAGGAATTTTGACAGAGAAGGTGAACATGTCCCAAATGCCTCCCCACCCCTTCTTCCATTTCTGGGATGCTGAGCTATCCCAGATGGCTGATATAAATATATGATTGAAAATCAAATGAACTGGACATGGTTGGGAGTTAATGGGCAGTATAGGTGCTCCATTGGGATCCTCAAGATAGCAGAGAACTCCATCGAGGAGTGCTCTCAGCACATTGGGTAGAGCCCTTATGAGGAACTTGTGGCTGAGAGTGTCATAAAATGGGCAGGCATAAATTTAATCTTCACCCCTGGAAGGAATATTCATTTTAATAAGAACATAAATCTTCTGGAATATTGGAATTCCTGAAACCCTTAATCAAAATCCACAAGTCTAAAGGTTTCTGGACATCATGATAATATAAAGACAAGGGAAAAATGGAAAAAAAAATTCTGGAGCAGGGTTTGGAGTTGATCATGTTCTATGCAATCTAAGTGAGGTGATTTCCTCTCTCTTCCCGCTACTAAATTATTTTCTTTATTCATTCTCCTCCTGGGTTCTAAAGCAATCAAGGGTCTGTTTTGATATTTTCTTGATATTTATAAAACACCTCTCACATTTAATCAATTAGTTCTTAGCCCCCACTTTAGTTTATTAAATATTGCTCATTGAATTAACTAGAGAAACCTCTTTTCCCATAAGCTTTTGTCCATCTTTATATCAAATCCCTATTCAAATAAGAATTGAGACTATTGATTAACAAAGACATAATTACTTATAAGACATCAGCTATGAGAAAGATCTCCACCAAAGGCTGGGTATCAAAGGTATATCAAAAGTATAATCAACACTATACCTTGCTTACTTCTCAGTTCTAGAAACCCCAGTCCCACCAGTCACTTTTCTCTGGAAACTATGTAATGTCTTTTTCTCAAGAATTCACTGTGTGATTCTTTACTAGATAAGGATTAAATTCAGTTCTCTCAAGATATAAGTTCTCTTTGTCCTTTTCTTCTGTGTCCTTTCTTCAGCCATCACAGAAAGCAGTCTTTTCAGAATAACACGCAAACTCAGTTGCTTCACAGACTGCTCAAAGAATGACAGTTAAACTATAACTATCCAAGATTTCATTACCTCTTAAAGATACAGTACCTATTGATATTGAGGCAGCTGAGGCAGCTATGAGGCACAGTAGATAGAGCCTTGGGCCTGGATTCAGAAAGACTTGAATATACTTAGTAGCTGTGGACCCTGGGAAAGTAATTTAATTTCTATGTGCCTCAGTTTCCTCATCTGTAAAGTGGAGATAATAGTAAAACCTACCTCCCAGAGTTGTTGTGAGAATCAAATGAGAAAATAATTGCAAATTATTATATACAAATGTTAGTTGTTATTATTATTACTGTGGGAGAAACTGAAGAAATTGATATTAGTTACAGCTAACTTTTTAAAAGCTATTGTACAGTTGATTTTCTTCTTCATTGTTTAGAGATCTTATATTACTGTAGCTGCCACAGAGTGAAATTTAAGATTAGCTCCTCTTTGTCTTATATTCTTTTTTTGTAAAGGCTAGTCAAGAAATTGTCTCCACTTACCCCACTTAGAATTTAGGAACTTAGGATGTTAGAACTGAAAATGACCATGGACATTACCTAGTCCAAATCTGTCATTTTAAAGGGTTAAGAAGGTTCTATTTTCTGGTTTAGTCTTGTTCTCCAGTAGATGTACAATCATTTATTGTGATCAGGGAGGTTTAAAAATGCACCTTTAAGAATTACAAAAAGCAGAAATCTGACCTTCTCAAGCACGAGGACAAGCAATTGGCTAACAGTGTCACTTCTTATTTGTTTGGTTTTCTGAAAAAAGTTCTAGGTGAGGGGTGACAAACTAAGGTTGTGACTGCGTCAGAAAAGAGAAAAAGACAGATATTAGAAATATTTTAAAGGCAAATCAACAAGATTTAGCAACAGATTAGATATGAGTGGGAGGAGAAAATGATAGGTGGAGGATTTTTTAACATTATGTACATTTCAAATGTTAAGAACAGAATATATGAAGTCATGAAGGAGGGAAGTGGAATATTATCTTCCAAACAGACCAGTTTGACTGACTGACAGATGGAAGGAGAGGCAGACTGGGAAATTAAACTGAAATCCGTCAGATCCATTCTAAAGATTAGAGATAGATTGTGAAGCAAATGAAGTCACTAGACACAGATTGTATTTTGTCCTAGATCACATAGGAAGTCACTGAAACCTCATAAGCATTAGAATGACATCATCAAACTTGTACTGAAATATATTTTTAACAATCAGTTTTTTAAAGTAAAATATGCATATAAAAATATAAGTTTAATCTGCATTATTATTTTTTCCATCACTTTCTTAAATCTAGAAAACCAACGAGACAATAAAGCAAATCAGCTTGCTGATTTCTGTGCAAATGCTCACATTGAAAATGTGAGCTGGCTCTAGCACACCCCTGGCTTTAAGAATGCTAACTGGATATGTGTGGGATAGGGTAGTGAGGAGAGAGAATGAACAGGAGGCTGCCATTAGAGGTTTACTACATTATTTATTACAAACTTATTTGTCATAGGTTTCTAATAAACTATCATAGTTTAGGTGAGGGGTGACAAACTAAGGTTGTGACTGCGTCAGAAGAGAGAAAAAGACAGATGTTAGAAATATTTTAAAGGCAAATCAACAAGATTTAGCAACTGATTAGATATGAGTGGGAGGAGAAAATGATTGGTGGAGGATTTTAAGATTTCAGCCCTAGGGAGCTAGAAGAATGGTGGATCCCTTGACAGAAAATGAAAAGTCACGAAGTATCAGGGGTGGGACTAAAGATAGCTCAGTTCCAGGGTGGCCTCAGGGTGATGAATTCTTTGGCCACAGCAACTCCTAAAGGTCATCTGTTATGTCATGGGGGCACTGTAATTTACACCAGTACAGGGAGTGGACATTCCACTGAAATCATAGATACTCAAAGAATTGAAGTCATAGCTGTCTATGTAAAATGAGAACCCAACTTAACCATAGTTCAATAGTGCTTGCCACTATAATCAAACTGATTACTGATTTATTTCCTCCATTTTGAAAAAATAGGCAGAAAGGGAGAATATAAGAAAGATATCTTATTTCACTTTTAAATTATCTTTTATTTCCCTTCCCAATTTTATGTAAAAACAATTTTTAATATTTTGTTTAAGCTTTAAGTAACAAATTTTATTCCTCCCTGCCTCTCCCTCTCTGAGATGGTAAGTGCATGTGCAATTATATAAAATCACTTTTATATTAATTATTTTGTGGAAGGGGAAAGAGAGACAGACAGAGAGAATGCTTTAGTCTATATTCAAATGTCATCATTTCTTTCTCTGGAGGGGAATAACAGTTTTTTTTTTTGTTGTTGTTGTTGTTGTTTGTTTTTGTTTTTATCATGAGTCTTTTGGGATTGTCTTGGATCATTGCATTGCTGAGAATGGTTGAGTCATTCACAGTTGATTGTACAATATTACATGTTCAATGTTTTCCTGTTCTCATGTCACTTTGCATAAGTTATGTAGATCTTTCCCAATTTTCTGAAATCATCCTGCTCATCATTTCTTATAGTACAATAATATTCCACTGAAATCATCAAGCTCAACTTGTTCAGCCATTTCTCAATTGATGGGCTTCTCTTCAATTTCCAATTTTTAGTCCCTCCAAAAAAGAGCTGCTATAAATATTTTTGTACAAATAGATTATTTTCTTTTTAAAAAAAATATCTTTTGGATATAGATCTAGTAATAGCATCACTGGATCAAAGGGTACACACAGTTACATTGTCCTGTGGGTATAGTTCCAAATTGCAAGAGAGACATTTCACAGCAAGGCCAAGGGAAGGGAAATATTTATCTTAATTTGTTGAAACTTGCCTCCTTTTCCATTATGATTGGTTTCAACCTCAAGATAAAGACAATACAACATACTTATGGATGTCCTGTATTTGACAGTTTTCTCAGAGGACACGAGTAGCTGTTTGCAGGCTAGACAGATATGTCTTGTTTGAGATAAAACTTCTGTAAGATCATAAAAGCATGGATTGAGAGATGGAAGGAATCTTGGATCCATCTCATCCAATTTACTCATTTTGCAGATAAGGACATTGGGATCCATTGAGATTAAGTGTCTTGCCTAAAGATACACAGAGAAAAAACAACAGAACTCAAGTCCTGTGTCTCCAAATCCAGAAGCCTTTCCCTATTACATTGTACTATGTCTAAAGATTTTCTTTTTATTTCTATTTGATATAAAAATGCTATTCTATATTTTCATAATTCTTTAATCTAACCATCATATTTCTACATTGAAATGCATCTATTCTTATGGAATTATTTTTGATTGGTTCAAATATTGGCTGAATATAATTAATCAAATTGGATGTATTTGATTATGCTGAGGTGGGCTTCATCCAGATACTTGGAAAAAGGATCCTCTTGGTATTTTAGTGAGCTACCTAGAGACTCTAACTCTGCTTTGGCTATAGAGTAAGAAATAGAATGAGCAAAGTCTAGATTGTAAATTCCAAATCCCAAACTCCTCCTCAAACTCCTAATTTTAATTCTGGACGTGATAATTCTAGTACCTGGTTTGCAATGGGTTCCATGCAGACTTAAGTTCCTTTGTATGTAAGGCAGAAGTGTGTTTCACTCCTTCTTATTCGGTTTTATGTACTTGGCCTTGGACTAGCTCCAATTATGATTCATAAGTAAAGCCATTCACATGATTCTACTCCCTGCCATATCAGTCTTCCTCTCTGTCTGTCTCTGTTTTCCCCTTAGGTCACCAGTAAATCACTTGCCCAAATAGTCATCACCTTTGATTGCTCAGTGGTTCTCCCTGATGTTGCAATCTCTCTTGGCTGCATCCAGTGCTTGGTAGAGAGATTTTCCTGGTTATTTTCCAAATTTCAGGCAGGCAGCTTGTTATCACTTGAATTAAAAAATACATCAGACATCAGCTTTCAAAAGCATCAAAGCTCACCTCTCCTCCTGCTTGTATTTCTTCTCTGTGGCTGCCTGATAAAGACCACTGTCCTGCTACAAACCTTATTTTTCTGATCCAATGAAGGCTGCAGAGTAGGAAGGAGAAACAGTTGGAGTGCCCGTGATGAGCCATTGACACCATTTCCCCCCAGGTCATTGTTGAGGGAACGAAGAAGGGAAATGGCTTCTACCTTAACCAAGGGGGTTGGAAATCTTTTCCAGCTGTTTCAGTCTTTGTGTTTGGGGGATAAAGAAAGTTTCACTTTCAAGTACCTTTTGTCTCTAGGAGGAACTTTCCTAAATCCCTTCTGCATGCTGTGCCTACAAATCACCTTTTAATCTCCACAGAGAAGAAAGGGAAAACCAAACAGACTCAACTATAAGTGATTAACAAAATAACAATATTCTAAACTTGTTATGACTTTTGGATAAAATTGAACATAGAGAGAAACAAAAAATACTCAAAGGGAGCTACAATCTCTTATTCTCTTCAGTGATGTAGATAGTGACCTATATATTCATGTCTGATTATCTTGAATTTGTTCTTAAATTTGACTTAGGGAATCCACTCAGTGTATTGAGAAACTCCAGTTCTGTGAATCTGACTTTCTTTCCACTGATTTTCCGTCTTCTCCATGAAATCTCTGATTGTCCCATCTCTTCGGGCTTCTCCTTTTCTCACTCACCCACTCAAATCCAATCCACTTCCAAGTCAAAACATTACCCTCCTGATGTCATCAGTCCTTTTGGAGAACAGAGGACCACCACCAACATTTGGAATTAATTTTGGGCATGTTCATGTTCTTTCTCTTGCTAGAATGTAAGATCCCAGAGGTCAGGGACCCTTTCATTTTTGTCTTGATGTCCCCAGCACCTAACCCGATACCCAGCACAGAACAGGGGTATACTAAATGTTTGATTATTGATTGATCCCTTGTGTTTAGCACATGACCATCACATTTTCATTCCTGATCACACATTTCTTTATCTTATGTCACCAGTATATATGATGGAGAAATAACTTATGAAACAGGTCAGAGAGAGACCAGGCTGAGATGTCTTGTTGGGGGAAGTGGGAATAAGGCCACATGCTTTCAGAATTCTCTAGGCAATTAAGCCATAACTATTTTTATTTCTTTTTTTTTGTAGAATTGAAGGACTTCTGGGGTGAGTCTAAAAGAGTTTCTTTAACCATAGTGTCCCTTAATCCCTTTTCCATTTGAGGAAATAGAACCCTGGGGAAATATGCCTCTCAGTCATAGGGTAAGATGAGTATTCACAACTACAAAATGGGTTTCTGACAGTAAGTTAGATGATGGTTGAACTGAACTGAGACCAAGGGGAGAAGGTGGAGGACAAGGGTAATTCTGTTAAAAGGAGTTCAGGGTAGGGGAGAGTTTAGAAGTAGAAAAGCATTTAAGAGAAGAGTTTAAAAGGCAGAAAGGATCTCAGCATAGGTTCCTGTCTCTTCTGGTACACGCTGGTTAAGGAGAAGAACAAGTTATTTCATAGAAATTGACAGTAGTTTTCTTGAGAAGGAAGGAGAGAGCTTTGTAATCATTGAACCTCTGAGAATTCTGGCTGAAGAGAGTTATAGTACCCTCTGCCTCAGCCACATGTGATCATGGTGGGCATATATGTCTCTCACATAAAGCCTATCAATGTCTACTCTTCCCATGGAGTCTGCATTTGTAGGAGTGTGAATTTAAGAACCATGGGAAAAATTTTCTATGGCTACTTTTTAAAAATGTCAGTATTTAGTTAAAATGTCTTCTTCAAGAAATTTTGTATTTATATAACATCATTAAAAAATTTAAATATATCCCTCCTCTCAACCACCTTCAGAGTTATCTCTTTTTTTAACAACAAATAGAAAAGAAAGAGGAAAAAGCAGTTCAATAAAATTAAGCCACGAAATACTCTAATCTGATAAATAATGTTTCACATTCATCATCTCTTTCCCCTTATTTTTATAAAAAAGAAGGAAAAGTGCATAAAATGTCTTTGTATAAAGGAAGTGTAACTAGAGGCTGATTAGTAGAACATCAATAGGGGCTCATAAGCTACAATTTGGAAAAATTCTGACCCACAAAATATCTAGAAACTGGGATAGTCAACTGGTAGTCTAGAATGATAATGGCCACATCTCACAAACATCTAAACTTTCCTAACTGTAATAAAAAATAGTCAAATTGACTTTGAAATAAAAAGTTAATGGGTAAAGATAGAATAATGAATTTTAAAAGGTAAAGAACACTGAAACATTTCCTTATGTAAAGCATAGATTGTTTACTACTTAGCCAATAATTTTCTGATTCCCCTGTTCCTACTTCCTTCTTCACTTCAGTCACTATTATTCTCCATCTTGAACATAGGGGCAGATAGGTGGTTCAGTGGACAGAGTACTGACTCAGAAAGACCTGAGTTCAAATTTTGCTTTAGACACAGACTAGATGTGTGATCTTAAACAAGCCATTTAACCTCTGTTTTCCTGGAGAAGGAAAGAGCAAACAGTTCCATTATCTTTGCCAACAAAACCAGGTATGAAGTTCAGACATGACTGAACAACAATCTTGAAATTACTTTGCATTATATTGCATTCATTTTCTCAGATGGGTATTATATTACCTTAGAAGATAGAAGCTCCTTTCGGGCTGCAACTCTTGGTTTTGGTATTCCCAGCAATAGTACCTGCTGCAATGCCTTGCACAAAGTAGGCATTTTTATATTTGTTGAATTTGAATTCAAATCCTTATTCGGTTCATGTTCAGGTGCCAACAAAGCTTTTGTGTTCCATTTAATCCTCCTTTTGAAAACAATGGAGAGCTTTAAGCTACAAGAGGGCTGACTTGTCAACTTTTTATTGTTTGAATCGCATTTGTTTTATTATTGAGTCAATTTCAATTTTTTGAAATAGCATCATCTTCAAATAATTCAAATTGTAAATTGCCCAAAGTATAATGGAGAGGAGGATGCTGGGCGCTATTGCGGAATAACTATATATGAAATATGGCATAAAGAATATCATCAGAGAGATATGGAGGTCAAACCATGGTGGATAGAATGTTCACCTTGGAGCCAGAAAGATCTGGATTTACCTCTTCCTTTTGACATTTACTGAGTAACCCTAATCAAGTATCACTGAATCTCAGTTTCCTTATATATACAATGAAGATTAAAAAATACCTGTAGTTCCTCCTAGGATTGTTAGAAACTCAAATGAGATAATGTATTCCAGTTCCTGGCACATGGTAAATACTTAATAAATGCCCGTTGATTGATAGATATATTACGAGCATCATATAAATGTCAGTTAATTATAATTATGGAGCAGGAGGGAGAGATAACTGAGGACATCTCATGTGCTCCAGGCAACGTTAAGAGACCAAAAGGAAGGCTCATCCTTCACACATTCACTGGATCCTTTGTGGGGAATTTTTAGAAGAATGTGGACAAAGTTTGCATACAATGAGCAGGTATGGACATATATAATGGACAGAGTGTTTACATTGCATTCACATGGATGAGATCATGTATCTGTAAAAAGAACACATTTAAATAGATGTACAAAGGGTCTTCCTCACAATAACCTTGGGAAATATCCAGTGCAAACATCATGATCTTCACTTTCACATGAAGAAACTTGCCCAACAGATAAGTTGGGTCAGACTGGGATTCTGTGCTCTTCTTACCTCCTTGCTGCCTCCCAATAATGCTATCAAAGAGTCATGGAATCTTCAATGTGGAATGAACCTCAGAGGCCACCCTCAAACCCAGTCCAAGATGGAACAAGCAAGAATTCCCTCTCCCCTATTGCTGACACATGCTTGTGAAACCTCTACTTGAAGACCTCTGGTTTGCGGTGTCCTACCCTTTCCCAGGCTATCCATTACACTGTGAGGAAAGAAATAAACATTTTATATAGTGCTTATTATGTGCCAGGCACTGAACTGAACATGTTTACAATTATTATCTCAATTGATCTTCACAATAATCTCGGAGGTAAGCGAGAATTTATAGATGAGGAAACTGAGGCAAGCAGAGGGTAAATAACATGTCCGGGATCACATAGCTAGTAAGAGGTTGGATTTGAACTCAGGTATTTCTACTCTAGATGAGCACTCTATTTATTGGGCCACTAATTGTTTCTGCAGCAATTAATCTTGACATCAAGACCAAAATGGCTTCTGACAATTGTACCAATTGCCCTTACTTTTATTCTTTGGGGATAAGCAGAAAAAAGTCAAATCTCTCTTTGATATAACTGTGATTCAAATATTTGAAGATAGCTCCCATGTTCCCAGTCACCAAGTTTTCTCCAGATGAAACATCTCTAGTTTTTTTCTTTTTTAATTTATTGAATAAAACAAGCATTTCCACAACATAGTACAATAAAAAAAGATGATGGTATATAAAACTGCAAATCTACTATGCACAATTTGGTATTCCTTTAAAAAATACAACAAAATTATATAAATTTCTTTTTTCCCTTTCTGTTCCCCCCCACCAAAGATAGCTACCTTTAGACTATAAATAGCTATATATGAAAAATCATTCTCTGCATACTTCTATTTATCAGTTTTCCTCTGAATGCAGATAACATCTTCCTTATGTCTTTTGTGATTAAATTGGATAATTTATAATAGACAAAATAACTTATTTATCCAAAGTCATTCTTAAAATGAATTGCTATTACTGTATACAGTGTTCTCTTGGTTCTGTTCATTGTACTTTTCATTATCTCATGTACATTTAATTATATTTTTCTCAAATCATCAAGTTCATCATTTCTTGCATCACAGTAATATTTTATCACAATCATATAACAACTTGTTCAATCATTTCCCCTTCATTTTCAAAGTTACACGTACTATTCGTTTATTTCCCTCTATCTTATTTTTACTCACTAGTTTCTTTCTTAGCTTCTTTTTTCACCCTTTCCCTGTTGTCTTATCTTCTCCCCTTAGCCTCTCAGTTTTTCAACAGTTTTCAAAATACAGATTTTCAAATAGCAAGAACTTGAGGTGGCCTTTCACTATCTTGATCTCTTTCTTCCAGCTTATCATTGCTCTTTCTGAAATGTAGCACACCCAAGGATATATACTGAGACAGCTCATACTGGATTGTAAGAGTTGATTATTTAATTTTCAGTTTGAGAGTTTATATCTTGGAAATCAGCAAATGTGACAAATCAGGAATTGATTTTTCAACTGTCTCAATTTAAGAAGTAATGGAGAAAATGTTAATAACATTACTGAGTAAACTGAACAGTGTGTTGTGTGTACAGTTTTTTTCCCCTCCAGAGAGCTGGTTGTTAGACATTTACTATTGACATGTTTAGAACAAAACAGTGCTCTAGGTTAGGGTACATGGAACTAGCCCTGTCTAGGACACTATGTCTCACTTAATATAGCCTGTGGTCTGCTTCTCTCTCTTGAAAACCGTTACATACGTAAATTCATGGTGAGCTAAGACTTTGCTCAAACAACAAAATCTTTTTTTTTTGGATATAGCGGTCTCACCACATAAATGCCTCGGACTATTGCCATAGCCAAGAGAGATACTTTCAAACTATTCTTCCAAGGTCGATTTTACAATGGTAGACAGAGATGGATGGCATAAGTCATAAATCTCTCTCTGTCTGTCTGTCAATTTTTTGGTTATCTACTGATGAGTCAGTCCTATTTATAGTTGAAGCAGAAGGCTGCCTATGTATTATGACTTGACAAGCAGTGAAAAGCCAAACTGTCTCCAGAGCAGCTCAATCGGATTTCTTAGTGCCGGAAATTCCCATTTCTTTCCCATAACAGGGTCTCTAGAATGTTCCTCTGAACATCAAGTTAATTCACAAATATGGGGTGTCCCAAAAGTTGTAATGCAGTTTTAAGCTATTAAAATTTAAAAGATTTTTTTAGGGAAAAGTTAAGTTTTGGGGTATCTTGTATCACTGTATATTGTCTGTGACTTAAGTACTGTGTGAGATGCTATGCTATATAAGACAAGATGAAGTTTATGTTCTTCTCCTCAAGGAACTTAGATTCTTAAACTGTGGTTTATGACCCCATATGTGGGGGTCATGAAATTATGATTTACTATCAGTCAATGTTTGATTTGTATACCTACTTTACATACCTCTATTACTGGGATCACGTAAAAATTTCTCAAGCAAAAAGGGGTTGCAAGTGGAAAAAGTTTAAAAAGCCCTGATCTAGTTGGGGGTAATAAGATACAATTTGTCCCCAAGCTGGTACACTGGAAAGACTTCTGGAGCTAGAAAGAATTGAGATAAAAATCTTGCCTTAGAGATTTGACTAGCTGTATGACTAAAGTCAGATACAATTGAACAATAAAATACTCCAAGCACTGTGCCTTTAAGCATTGGAGATACAATTATAAGCAAAAATAAACACACAGAAGGAAACTGAAAAAGTGAGGGAAAGAAACTCATAAGGGTATACCAAAAGTCTGAAAAATCAGGAAGGGAATGTGGGTTGGCTGACCTGGGCTTCTTGTGGACACGAGGTCTGGGAAGAAATCACCAATAGGAGAAAAGGGCCAGAGTGGCAAAGGGATGTTCCACCGTGAGGATGCTCAAGGTGCTGAAGAACCCATCAGGATCAGATGGAAACCGAGATCTGGTGGCAAAGTCTAAAAAGTCAGAAGTAGAGCTGAAGACTCTTCATTTTTTTTTATTATTATATATATATATATTTTATAATATTATCCCTTGTATTCATTTTTCCAAATTACCCCCCCTCCCTCTATTCCCTCCCCCCAACGACAGGCAATCCCATACATTTTACATGTGTTACAATATAGTCTAGGTACAATACATGTGTGTGAATATCATTTTCTTGTTGCACAATAAACATTAGAATCCGAAGGTACATGCAACCTGGGCAGACAGATATTAGTGCTAACAATTTACATTCACTTCCCAGTGTTTCTTCTCTGGGTGTAGCTACCTCTGTCCATCATTGATCAACTGGAAGTGAGTTGGATCTTCTTTATGTTGAAGATTTCCACTTCCATCAGAATACATCTTCATACAGTATTGTTGTTGAAGTATACAGTGATCTTCTGGTTCTGCTCATTTCACTCAGCATCAGTTGATTTAAGTCTCTCCAGGCCTCTCTGTATTCCTCCTGCTGGTCATTTCTTACCGAGCAATAATATTCCATAACCTTCATATACCACAATTTACCCAACCATTCTCCAACTGATGGACATCCATTCATCTTCCAGTTTCTAGCTACAACAAAAAGAGCTGCCACAAACATTTTGGCACATATATGTTTCTTTGCACTCTTTAGTATTTCTTTGGGATATAATCCCAGTAGTAGCGCTGCTGGGTCAAAGGGTATGCACAGTTTGATAACTTTTTGGGCATAATTCCAAATTGCTCTCCAGAATGGTTGGATTCTTTCGCAACTCCACCAGCAATGTATTAGTGTCCCAATTTCCCCACATCCCCTCCAACATTTGTCATTATTTGTTCCTGTCATCTTAGCCAATCTGACAGGTGTGTAGTGGTATCTCAGAGTGGTCTTAATTTGCATTTCTCTGATCAGTAGTGATTTGGAACACTCTTTCATGTGAGTGGATATAGTTTCAATTTCTTCCTCTGAGAATTGTCTGTTCATATCCTTTGACCATTTATCAATTGGAGAATGGTTCGGTTTCTTATAAATTAGGGTCAGTTCTCTATATATTTTGGAAATGAGACCTTTGTCAGAACCTTTGTTTTTAAAAATATTTTCCCAATTTGTTACTTCCCTTCTAATCTTGTTTGCATTAGTATCATTTGTACAGAAACTTTTTAGTTTGATGTAATCAAAATCTTCTATTTTGTGATCAATAATGATCTCTAGTTCTCCTCTGGTCATAAATTCCTTCCTCCTCCACAAGTCTGAGAGGTAGATTATCTTCTGTTCCTCTAATCTATTTATTATCTCCCTCTTTATGCCTAAATCATGGACCCATTTTGATCTTATCTTGGTATATGGTGTTAAGTGTGGATCCATATCTAATTTCTGCCATACTAATTTCCAGTTTTCCCAACAGTTTTTTCCAAATAATGAATTTTTATCCCTAATGTTGGAATCTTTGGGTTTGTCAAAGATTAGATTGCTATAGATGTACCCTTTTTTGTCCTTTGTATCTAATCTGTTCCACTGATCTACCGGTCTATTTCTTAGCCAATACCAAATGGTTTTGGTGACTGCTGCTATATAATATAGCTTTAGATCAGGTACACTTAAACCACCTTCCTCTGAGTTTTTTTTCATTAGTTCCCTTGCAATTCTTGACCTTTTATTCTTCCATATGAATTTTGTTGTTATTTTTTCTAGGTCATTGAAATAGTTTCTTGGGAGTCTGATTGGTATAGCACTAAATAAATAGATTAGTTTGGGGAGTATTGTCATCTTTATTATATTCGCTCGGCCTATCCAAGAGCACTGAATGTCTTTCCAATTATTTAAATCTGATTTTATTTTTGTGGCAAGTGTTTTGTAATTTTTCTCATATAATTCCTGACTTTTCTTTGGTAGATGGATTCCCAAATATTTTATACTCTCCACATTTGTTTGGAATGGAATTTCTCTTTGTATCTCTTGCTGTTGCATTTTGTTAGTGATATATAAAAATGCCGAGGATTTATGTGGATTTATTTTGTATCCTGCCACTTTGCTGAAATTTTGAATTATTTCTAGTAGCTTTTTAGCAGAGTCTTTGGGGTTCTCTAAGTATACCATCATGTCATCTGCAAAAAGTGATAGTTTAATTTCCTCATTTCCTACTCTAATTCCTTGAATCTCTTTCTCGGCTCTTATTGCCGAGGCTAGCGTTTCTAGTACTATATTGAATAGTAATGGTGATAGTGGGCAACCTTGTTTCACTCCTGATCTTACTGGGAAAGGTTGCAGTTTATTTCTATTGCATATTATGCTTACTGAAGGTCTTAAATATATGCTCCTGATTATTCTGAGGAATAGTCCATTTATTCCTATACTCTCAAGAGTTTTTAGTAGGAATGGATGTTGGATTTTGTCAAATGCTTTTTCTGCATCTATTGAGATGATCATATGGTTCTTATTAATTTGATTATTAATATGGTCAATTATATTAATAGTTTTCCTAATATTAAACCAGCCCTGCATTCCTGGAATAAATCCTACTTGATCATAGTGTATTATCTTGGAGATGATTTTCTGAAGTCTTTTTGCTAATATCTTATTTAAGATTTTAGCATCAATATTCATTAAGGAGATTGGTCTATAATTTTCTTTCTCAGTTTTCGATCTACCAGGTTTAGGTATCAGTACCATGTCTGTGTCATAAAAGGAGTTTGGTAGGACTCCTTCATCCCCTATTTTTTCAAATAATTTATATAACATTGGGGCTAATTGTTCTTTAAATGTTTGGTAGAATTCACATGTGAATCCATCTGGCCCTGGGGATTTTTTCCTGGGGAGTTGATTAATAGCTTGTTCTATTTCTTTTTCTGAAATGGGACTATTTAAGCAATTTATCTCCTCCTCTGTTAATCTAGGGAGCCTATATTTTTGGAGGAAGTCATCCATTTCACTTAAGTTATCAAATTTATTGGCATAAAGTTGGGCAAAGTAACTCCTTATTATTTCTCTAATTTCCTCTTCATTGGTGGAAAGATCCCCCTTTTCATTTGTAAGACTATCAATTTGATTTTCCTCTTTATTTTTTTTTGATCAAATTTACCAAAGGTTTATCTATTTTATTGGCTTTTTCATAAAACCAACTCTTGGTTTTATTTATTAATTCAATAGTTTTTTTACTTTCAATTTTATTGATTTCTCCTTTTAATTTTTGTATTTCGAGTTTAATTTTTGGTTGGGGGGACTCTTCATTTTTCAATGGCCTCTGACTCTTTATGATCCCATTTGGGGTTTTCTTGGAAGAGATATTGAATGTTTTGCTATTTTCTTCTGCATCTCATTTTACAGATGAGGAAACTGAGGCAAACAAGGTTAAGTGACCTGACCAGGGTCACACAGCTAGTAAGTATCTGAGGATGGATTTGAAGTCAGGAAGATGAGTCTCTCTGATTCCAGACCTAGCCCTCTATCTTCTATACCATTTAGCTTTAAAAAATATATGCTTCTATTATTATTCTAATACAATAGAGGGTCAATAGGTGAATGAAAATAACAGAATACTGTGAGCATTCAAAGAAGGGAAGGATCTATTAGAAGGAATCTCAGAAGCCATTTTGCCCAAAAGGGATTCCACTTGGTACCATTCTTAAATGGATCTCTAGACTTTGTCTGATGATCCCTAGTAACAGGGATTGTAATAGTCACTATGTAATAATAGCATTATGTTAGAAGTGCTTTACCCAAATCATAAAGAATGGATAAGATTTCATTTGGCAGAGATGGGTAAAGCAAGACTCTCCAGGTGTGGGGAATGGTATGAACAAAGACACTAAGATTAGAAACCATAAATTATGCTTAGAAAACATCAAGTTGTCCATTTTGACCAAAAAAACAAAAGTTTTAAAAGAAAGTGCCGGGAGAAAAGCATCATTTGGAGCTTACATAAAACAAACTCTGGGACTGTTATGGGAAGAAGACATTTAAGAGGAAAGAAGAAGTTTATGGGCAGGCCTGGGATATATACCTCTCATGGTCAGGGACTGAGTTTCTTGCAGGTACAAGTAGACACAAGGCCACCCAAGGGAATCCATGTTCACTTCAAATTGCCCGTGTTACATTGTTACTTTTAGAATTCAAGCTTCTTGAGATCAGGCACTATTATTTTGTCTTTCTATGGTACATGCTAGGTACTTAATAAATGTAACTTGAATTCAATTGACTTCAGTCCATCCTGACTTCCATTTTCTAGCCCAATGGTTTGTAGAAGAAGCACAAAGATAATTCTTTTCCTTACTTCTTTTTTCTCAAACAATCCAACCTCTCTGCTGATTAAGCATTTTTTAAAAAAGGATTCTGAGATTAAATGCATCATATTTCTTTTAAAATATACCTCGGTCTAAGATCATCTTGGAAGAAAATGCAGAAGAGATGTTGTTAAATTCAGAACAAGAGCTGTGGGGGTGAGGGGCACGATGAATCCATCTAAAGAATCTGATTATTGCCAGCTTCCTGGCTCAGGCCTGAGGAATGGTTTTGTATGAGCACATTGTTGCTTTAGGCTTCTCCAGCCTCTGTCTCTTGGATATGTTTTATGGCAAAAAGCTGACATTTGTAGAGGGCTTTGTCATTTTTTAAAAAGCATCTTATTTTGCACAAAATGATAATACTCAGGCTTTTCAAGCCTTTTACATTCTGTTATTCAGTCATTTTTCAGTCATGTCTGAACCTTTGTGACCTCATTTGGGATTTTCTTGGCAAAGATACTGGAGTACTTTATCTTCCTGAGTTTAGGCCTGGTGCTTTAACCACTGTGCCACCTAGCCAGTATCTACATATTATACATGACCACATTTCACCCTCACAAAAACTATGAGGTAGGTGTGATTAGTGTCCCCAACAAGGTTCTGATTTGTAAAGGGTCACACATCCAATGAGCATCTGAGGTGGCTTTGGAAATCAGGGTTTCCTGATTCTGTCCAATGGTTTCACTGAATTGAAATTTCCATTTGTAATAGTCATTTGAGACCTGATTGGTCGTGCTGGGCTTTATAGTTCCGAAAGACAGTTGTTCCCTCCCAAATCTATAGGTTTGCTATAATTTTTGAGGCAGGGATGAGCTTTGGTCATGTCCAAGATTCTTAAAAAGGAGGAAAGAGCTAGAAAGAGAGAGAGATAACATAGAACCTACTCTTCTTGCCAGAGAGCACAAGAAGGCAATGAGACCAACAGTGAGAGGTTGACAAATGATCCATTTGTGAAAAAGCAAAGGAAGACAGTGGGACAAACTTTTTTTTTTAATGGAATAAAGACATGCTGATTGTCATTGCCACTTCAATTACTGAGGGAAGGTTTGAATAGTTCCACAAAATTCCCTTCTTTATGTGTGTATGCTTGTCCATGCTGAGCAAAGGTGGAGAGAAAGCCAGGGATTAGGTAGGAATACACAGAATTTAAATAGGGCAGAGATTTCAATCTCTGCCAAAATGGGAGGAATTTTCTAAGTGGAAGGTCTGGGCTCTTGTGACATCTTACTAGATTTTTTGGTCTTATAAAAATTCTTCGCCTTTGCAAAGAAAGTGACTCTTGTGAATCTAGGGATCATTTTCAACTCTTTAGCTAAAACAGCTCAATTGTTGTCAAGATGACAATTTAAACAGAGGCTTCAGGGAATACCAGCTTTGGGAGAAAGGAGTGGGGAAAAAGAACCAAAAAGAATAGTCCATTCCCAAGAACCAGCCCAGTAAGAGGATAAAAATGTGGTTCAGATTTAGTTCCTCTCTATTTTTCTATTGGGAGGGGTAATAAAAAAATGGGTGCTTGACTCCACTGTGACACCTGCAGGTTACATATTGATTTTCCTTGAGTTTCACAAGAGCCCTATTAATGATCAGAGAGGGTAAATGACTTGCCCATTGCCACTTGCTTGAATGACACCTCTTCTAAAATAGGGAGAAAAACCACAACAGATCAATTTCTATTACTCCTTATCATGCCACTTGTGTTCCTGCTAAGTGCCAGGAACTCCAAGGCAAGAGATTCTAAATTGGGACTTTCAGGTAAATAGTGGGTTTAGAGAAGGGGAAAAGAGCCTTCTTTCTTAATGGACTCTCTTTATCAGGGAGTCCAAGTGAAAGCATACCAACTCCTCAATCTTCTGAAGTGGTATCTTTATCTCCACATATAATCAAATGGACAGATGCCTAAACTCAATCGTTGGAAAGGCTCCAAATATCCTTCGCTATTGATTCTATCATGGGGTCCATGACTGTTTTTTTCTTTCATCGAAGGCCCTTGTTAAGGATGTAGATATCATGTGGGAGCCACTGGGAAAAGATCGGAGACTCTAATTTGCCATCGTTTTCAAAGTCTGAAATCTTAAAATCACGCTACTTTTCCTCTTAATCATTACCAGTGTCTTTTTTCCAGTAGTTATTCTTGTATGTGATTTGGGGAGGGAGAGGTGAGAGAGGGGCACTTCAGAGAGGGGAGAGATAGACACACACATAGAGCTAAATAGGGTCAGAGTTAGTCCACGCCTTTGAAAATATTTCTCCCAGAAGCCATTTAAGAATTACAAATTGTCATATTCTCAAACAATAGATAAAATCCAAAGTCCAGATTGAGCCAAGTGTTCAGAATTTAGATAACAGTCTCACAACAATTGTAACTTAAATTGTCCGTGCCCCTTAGAGAAACATTTTCTGAAACTATTCAATCCTTCTTTGACTGTTCATCTCTAAAGTCTTTTTTCCACCTGCTAAGGTACAGAGAAGTAACCATAACCTTCTTCTATCTCTTAATCTGAATTTAAACCAGATCACCTCAATCTGGCCAAAGCAGGAGGAAAACCAGTATTGCTCTTACAAGGGTTAGTCAAGACTCTTTGTTCTTGCCCACTGGCAGCACAAACGCCATCCTCAGAAAGAACAGACTGCCACCCTGAACCTTCACTTAATTTCTTCAAATAAAGTGGTTAAGCCTTTGGTAAGGAGTAAAATGAATTTAGCAAAAGATATTCTATTTTTAAAAGTTGATTGTTAAAGACCGAGGAGGGTTTATGATTGAGGTACAACCCAGAATCCAGGCTAAAGTATGGTCTTGATAGAATTTTGTAATACACAGCCAAAAGAGGCAGGGGGCAGGGAAGGGAGAGGAGTTAATATTCTTGGGCAAATCATTTAATTTGCTTGGGATTTGGTTTTCTCATATGTAGGGAGAGAGTTGGTCCTTTCAAATCTAAAGATGGGCTAGAGTTTTAAAAAAATATATATATGATTGTACCATACAGTAATTTTAAGATATAGGCTGCATTGTGGGGGAAATTGTACCTGTGAATATTTAATCAATATGTGGAACTTCCAATATGGAAACTCCTTGCCTCAGGCATATTGTAACATTTTAAATGTATCAGCTTAGAGATTTGTCTGAGTACACTGAGAAGTTAAGTAGTTTGCTGCTAGTCCTGCTCACAAATTATTATCTGTCAAAGACAGGACTTTAAGCCAATCCTTCCTGATTCCCAGGCTCTCTCTACTCCACTGCTTATATTTAATATGTAGAGGACTTCCGGCCAAGATGGCAGCGTGGAGGCAGACAGCTGCTTGAGCTCCGTGTTTTCTCTCAGGACTTACTTCATGACAAGCCTCAGAGTTAATGCTTGACCGGAAAAGAAACCCACAAATAATCACCAACAGAAGACATCCTTGAAATTCGCCAGAAAAGGTCTGTGTTTGCTCTGGGGAGGGACGAACAAACTGGGTGCAGACTGAGGGCAGGCAGCGAGAGCGAGGTAGGCAGCGAGAGCAAGACAGACAGCTCACACAGATCACGGGGGGGAGGGGGGGGAAGTGGTTACGATCTCTGCCGTTTCTGCAAAAAGACTTTTACCCCAGTGTGGATGTTCTGTCTTGGCAGCAAGCCAGGAGCAGTGGAGAGGGTGTAAACACTGGAGCTGAGGATTAAAACCCCGGAAAGCTAGCGTCCCTCCGAACCCCACCACTCCCAACCCCCACCTGGAGTGACTCCGAGTTCTCAGAGCCTCAGAGCACAGACTCAGTGCAGCCATCGCTGTCCTGTTAGTGGCTCTCTGCTGCCCTACCCCCAGTCTGTAGAGGAAGCCCATTAACACCATCTAGCCCCATCCCCCCCAAAACAGATCAATTGTTTCTCTTGTCAGTTTGTTTTCTTCGATTCTACTCTTGACAAAATGAACAAAAAATTCAAAAGGGCTCTAACCATTGACAGCTTCTGTATGGAGAGAGAGCAGACTTCAAATACTGAGGACACTAAAAGCAGACTGTCCCCAGAGAAATCCCCTAAGGGGGATATGAGCTGCTCCTCAATACAAAAGAATCTCATAGAGGAAATGAAAAAGGCTCTCACAAGAGAGCTGGAAGAGAAATGGGAAGCTTGGCAAGAGAGCCTGGAGAAGTCATTCCACGCATTTAAAGACAGAGTGGATAAAGAAAATAAATCATTGAGAAAGAAAATTAGTGAATTGGAAAAGGTAAACAACTCCAAGGAAAACAGGATTAGTGAATTGGAAAAGGTAAACAACTCCAAGAAAAACAGGATTAGTGAGATGGATAAAGAAATCAGCTCTCTAAAAAATAAAATGGATAAAATGGAAAAAAATTCCATAGAAGAAAAAAAGTCACTTAAAAACTCAATTAGACAATTACAAAAAGATATAAAAAAAATGAGTGAAGAAAATACATCATTGAAAATTAGACTCGAACAAGTAGAAATGAATGACTCAAGGAGAAACCAAGAGGTAGTCAAACAAAACCAGAGAAATGAAACAATTGAATGTCAAGTACCTTATTAGAAAGACAACAGACCTGGAAAACAGATCCAGGAGAGACATTGAGAATAATCAGACTCCCTGAAAAATGTGAGGAAAAAAAGAGCTTGGACACTATTTTTGAGGAAATTATCAAAGAGAACTGCCCAGACGTTTTGGAAACAGAGGGTAAAATAAACATTGAAAAAAATTCATCAATCACCTACTGAAAGGGACCCTAAAATCAAAACGCCAAGAAATATAGTGGCCAAGTTCAAGAACCATCAGACAAAGGAAAAAATATTGGAAGCTGCTAGAAAAAAGCAATTCAGATATGGAGGAGCCACAATAAGGATAACTAACCCAGGATCTAGCAGCGTCCACATTAAATGAACGAAGGGCCTGGAACATGATATTCCGAAAGGCTTAGGAACTTGGTATGCAGCCAAGAATAACTTACCCAGCAAAAATGAGCATCATTTTTTCAGGGAAGAAGATAGATATTTAACGAAATAAATGAATTCCATCTATTCTTAATGAAAAAACCAGACCTACATAAAATGTTTGATCTTCAAATATATAACTCAAGAGATTTCTAAAAAAGTAAAAAGAAATCTTGAGAACTATACTTCGGCCATAAAAATATGTAAAGAACATATGTATAATTTGGCCTAGAAACTAGAGGAGGAAAGGAAATTATATCATAAAAAAGTATAAAGTGGTGGTACTACATCTCATGAAGAGGCAAACCTATTATATCTGAGAGAAAGGAGGGAGATGAACATAGTGTGTATCCATAGACATATTCAATTTATGGTGAAACTTCTTCCACTTCATTGAAAAGTGAGAGGGAAGGAGTAAGCTAAGGGGAAGGGAATACAGAAATTGTGAGGAAAAGGGGTAAAATAAGGGGAGTAACTTTAAGGTGGGGGAGGGATACTAAAAAGGGAGGGCTGTGAAATGCAAGTGGTGTTCACAAATTTAATACTGGATAGGGGGGTAAGAGGGAAGGAAAGGGGAAAAGCATAAGCAGGAGTGAATAGGACGGCAAGCAATATAGAATTAGTCCTTCTAACCATAAATGTGAATGGGGCAAACTGCCTCATAAAGAGGAAGCAGTTAGCAGACTGGATTAAAAGTCAGAATCCTACTATATGTTGTTTACAGGAAACACACATGAAATAGGGTGATACATTCAAACTAAAAGTAAAAGGGTGGAGCAGAATCTACTATGTGTCAGGCAAAGCCAAAAAAGCAGGGGTAGCCATCCTCATTTCAGATCAAGCAAAAAAAAAAAAAATTGATCTAATTAAAAGAGATAAGGAAGGGCATTATATCCTGCTAAAGGTTGGCATCAATAATGAAGCAGTATCAATATTAAACATATATGCACCAATTGATGCAGCATCTAAATTCTTAAAAGAGAAATTAAGAGAGCTGCAAGAAGAAATAGACAGCAAAACTATAATAGTGGGAGATCTCAACCTTGCACTCTCAGAATTAGATAAATCAAACCACAAAATAAATAAGAAAGAAGTCAAAGAGGTAAATAGAATACTAGAAAATTTGATATGATAGATCTTTGGCGAAAGCTAAATAGAAACAGAAAGGAGTATACTTTCTTCTCAGCAGTTCATGGAACCTATACAAAAATTGATCATATAATAGGGCATAAAAACCTCAAAATCAAATGCAGTAAGGCAGAAATAGTAAATGCATCCTTTTCAGACCACAATGCAATCAAAATTACATTTAATAAAAAGCCAGGGGAAAATAGACCAAAAAATAATTGGAAACTAAATAATCTTATACTAAAGAATGATTGGGTAAAACAGCAAATCATAGACATAATTAATAACTTCACCCAAGAAAATGACAATAATGAGACATCATAACAAAATGTGTGGGATACAGCCAAAGCAGTAATAAGGGGAAGTTTTATGTCTCTACAGGCCTACTTGCATAAAATAGAGAAAGAGAGGGCCAATGAATTGGGCTTACAACTAAAATTGCTAGAAAAGGAACAAATTAAAAACCCCCAGACAAACACAAAACTTGAAATTCAAAAAATAAAAGGTGAGATTAATAAAATTGAAAGTAAAAAAAACTATTGAATTAATTAATAAAACTAAGAGTTGGTTCTATTAAAAAACCAACAAAATAGACAAACCCTTAGTAAACCTGATTAAAAAAAGGAAAGAGAAAAAGCAAATTGTTAGTCTTGAAAATGAAAAGGGAGAACTCACCACTAATGAAGAGGAAATTAGAACAATAGTTAGGAGCTACTTTGCTCAACTTTATGCCAATAAATTCGATAACTTAAATGAAATGGAAAAATACCTTCGAAAATATAGCTTACCCAGATTAACAGAGGAAGAAGTAAATAGTTTAAATAGTCCCATCTCAGAAAAAGAAATAGAACAAGTTATTAACCAACTCCCTAAGAAAAAATCCTCAGGACCAGATGGATTTACATGTGAATTCTACCAAACATCTAAAGAACAACTAACTCCAATGCTATATAAACTATTTGAAAAAATAGGGATTGAAGGAGTCCTACCAAATTCCTTCTATGACACAGACATGGTACTGATACCTAAACCAGGTAGATTGAAAACTGAGAAAGAAAACTATAGACCAATTTCCTTAATGAATATTGATGCTAAAATCTTAAATAAGATATTAGCAAAAAGACTTCAGAAAATTATCCCCAGGATAACACACTATGACCAAGTGGGATTTATACCAGGAATGCAGGGCTGGTTTAATATTAGGAAAACTATTAGTATAATTGACCATATTAATAATCAAATTAATAAAAACCATATGATCATCTCAATAGATGCAGAAAAAGCATTTGATAAAATCCAACATCCATTCCTACTAAAAATGCTTGAGAGTATAGGAATAAATGGACTATTCCTTAAAATAATAAAGAGCATATATTTATAACCTTAAGTAAACATCATATGTAATGGCAATAAACTAGCACCTTTCCCTGTAAGATCAGGAGTGAAACAAGGTTGCCCACTATCACCATTACTATTCAATATAGTAATAGAAACTCTATCAAGCCTCTGCAATAAGAGCCGAGAAAGAGATTCAAGGAATTAGAGTAGGAAATGAGAAAGTCAAATTATCACTCTTTGCAGATGACATGATGGTATACTTAGAGAACCCCAAAGACTCTGCTAAAAAGCTATTAGAAATAATTCAGTATTTTAGCAAAGTTGCAGGATACAAAATAAATCCACATAAATCCTCAGCATTTTTATACATTACCAACACAATCCAACAGCAAGAGATACAAAGAGAAATTCCATTCAAAATAACGGTCGATAGTATAAAATATTTGGGAATATATCTACCAAAGGAAAGTCAGGAATTATATGAGCAAAATTACGAAACACTTGTCACAAAAATAACGTCAGATTTAAAAAATTGGAAAGACATTCAGTGCTCTTGGATAGGCCGAGCGAATATAATTAAGATGACAATACTCCCTAAACAATCTATTTATTTAGTGCTATACCAATCAGACTCCCAAGAAACTATTTTAATGACCAAGAAAAAATAACAACAGAATTCATATGGAACAACAAAAGGTCGAGAATTTCAAGGGAAGTAATGAAAAAAAAAAATTAAGTGAAGGTGGTCTAGCTGTATTATAGAACTGTATTATAAAGCAACAGTCACCAAAACCATTTGGTTTTGGCTAAGAAATAAACTAGTTGATCAGTGGCATAAGTTAGGTTCACAGGGCAAGATAGTGAATAAAAATAGCAATCCAGTGTTTGACAAACCCAAAGATCCCAACTTTTGGGGTAAGAATTCATTATTTGACAAAAACTGCTGGGAAAACTGGAAATTAGTATGGCAGAAACTAATCATGGACCCACATTTAATACCACATCCTAAGATAAGATCAAAGTGGGTCCAAGATTTAGGCATAAAGAACGAAATCATAAATAAATTGGAGGAACATGGGATGGTTTACCTCTCAGACTTGTGGAGGAGGAAGGAGTTTGTATCCAAGGGAGAACTAGAGACCATTATTGATCACAAAATAGAACATTTTGATTACACCAAATTAAAAAGTTTCTGCACAAACAAAATTAATGCAAACAAGATTACAAAGGAAGTAACAAATTGGGAAAACATTTTTACAGTTAAAGGTTCTGATAAAGGCCTCATCTCTAAAATATACAGAGAATTGACTTTAATTTATAAGAAATCAAGCCATTCTCCAATTGATAAACGGTCAAAGGATATGAACAGACAATTTTCAGATGACGAAATTAAAACTATTTCCACTCATATGAAAGAGTGTTCCAAATCACTACTGATCAGAGAAATGCAAATTAAGACAACTCTGAGATATCATTACACACCTGTCAGATTGGCTAAGATGACAGGAACAAATAATGATGAATGTTGGAGGGGCTGTGGGAAAACTGGGACACTGATGCATTGTTGGTGGATTGTGAAAGAATCCAACCATTCTGGAGAGCAATCTAGAATTATGCCCAAAAAGTTATCAAAATGTGCATACCCTTTGACCCAGCCATGCTACTACTGGGCTTATATCCCAAGGAAATACTAAAGAAGGGAAAGGGACCTGTATGTGCCAAAATGTTTGTGGCAGCCCTTTTCATAGTGGCTAGAAATTGGAAAATGAATGGATGTCCATCAATTGGAGAATGGTTGGGTAAATTATGGTATATGAATGTTATGGAATATTACTGTTCTGTAAGAAATGATCAACAGGAGGAATACAGAGAGGCTTGGAGAGACTGACATGAACTGATGCTGAGTGAAACGAGCAGAACTAGGAGATCATTATACACTTCAACAATGATACTGTATGAGGATGTATTCTGATGGAAGTGGATATCTTCAACATAGAGAAGAGTTAATCTAATTCCAACTGATCAATGATGGACAGAATCAGCTGCATCCAGAAAAGGAACACTGGGAAATGAATGTAAACTGTGAGCATTGTTTTGTTTTTGTTTTTGTTTTGTTTTGTTTTGTTTTGTTTCTCCTCCCAGATTATTTTTACCTTTCGAATGCAATCCTTTTTTTGCAACAACAACAACAACAACAAAATTCGGTTCTGCACATATATATTGTACCTAGGATATACTATAAGATATTTAATATGTATGGGAATACCTCCCATCTAGGGGAGGGGGTGGAGGGAAGGAGGGGAAAAATTCGGAACAGAAGGGAGTACAAGGGATAATGTTGTAAAAAAAAAATTACCTATGCATATGTACTGTCAAAGAAAATGTTATAATTATAAAAATTAATAAAAAACAAAATTAAAAAAAAAGTAATATGTAGAGGAAGCAATATGGCATATTGGAGGCAAGGAACCTGGGTTCAAATCCCATCTCTGACACTTAATGCTTGTGTGAAATTGGTTGATTTAATCTCCTGGGACTTCAGTTCATCTTTTAAATGAAAGCATTGAAACAGATGAGGGCCCCACCACTTCTAAAACTTGATCATATAATTCTAGGAGAAATTATAAGTAACATAACTTACTTAGCTCTTGAGATGCTAAACAGGGACTTATTAAATAGGGACATTTCTCAACCATTTCCCACACCCTTCTTTTTCCTCCTTCACTTCATTCTTTCCTTTTAAATCTTTAAAGTTCTCTGAAAAAATGGAACTCAGGTTTCCTCCCTTGCTCCTCTCCCTTTCTTTGCTCCATCTGGCTATTCTTGAAATAAAGATAAATACTTTAAAAAGAAGATTTACAAATTTATTTATTTATATGACCTGGCTCTTAGCCAAATGCTGGCTTGTGGCCAGGTAGGTGTACATAATAAAAATAAACATTTGGAACAAGAGATTGAGGTGGTTGAGATAACCGATAATACCTTAAATGGGTCCTTTTAGGGATTTTTATTCTTTCCCCTTAAGGGTTTGGACTTTCTTTTTCTGGTTTATTTATTTGCATCGGAGCTTAATTTGTTAACTAATGAGCTCCAGTCACATATATTCCCAATGCACGTCTTGTGACTTGTGTTTGCTATATACGCTCTTTCCTCTTACAGCTGCAACAAAGTCATGGGAAAATGTGACCCAGGTTTATCGAAGACATATTCCTTACTATGCTATTTCATTAAATACTTTTGCTTGAATTAATTCTATCTTCTGGTTGATTAGCTAAGGTAAAAATACTGGTGGGGGCTTCTGAGTTAGATGTTTTTATTTGGTTGTTAGTGTATGTGAGGTTATGGTAGTGGGGAGATTCCTCAGGACTACTTTTAGATAAGCTGTATGGTTCCTCGGAGACATTTACCCCCATATATGTAAACAGAGGTACTTGATATTTCAAACTTGAATGGAATTTAGATATTATCTAATCTAATCTCTTCTTCTTCCAGAGTAGATACCAAGAAGTTAAATATTTTGCCTAAGGTCAGATAGATAGGAAGGACTCAAAAAGACACTAAATCCGAGTTTCACCATTGCATCTTGTTCGGGTTGAGCCTTTACAGAAGATCCATGGAGAAATATGGACAAGTATTGCTTGGGATGACTGTGGAGGATTGTGCTCTTCCTGGGAAGGGGCCTGGCAGAAGGGAATTAACAGAAACACAGAGGGGAAAGGGTGAGCCTGTCCAGAATACCACACCAAAATCTCAGGGAATAAATCGTGCCAATCTTGCTGACCAGCTGTGATTCTCCTCTATGTCTGTTTCCTCTATCTCTCTGTTTCTGACTTCTTGGGATAATAGAATTACAAAATGTCAGAGATGGAAATATCCTAGAGAGCTAATTACCTCATTTTATAGATGAGGAAGCTAAAGATCAGAGTAGAAAAGTGATACCCTCAGAATCACACAGCTAGCCAATGGCAGAGTTGGGGCTGAAACCCAGATTTGCTGCCTCAAAAAAAAGTCCCTTCTGTACCATAGCCTCTCCCTTGGCTCCAGTTCTCCTAGTAACACTTCCTGGAGCTCCTCTGTTGGAAATTCATATTTTATTTTGCTTTTGATTTCTCTGCCAAGGGGAATGACCTTTGGACTTGAGAGGACAGAACAAACATGGCTAATAAGGCATCGGTAACCAAGCTAGGAGCTCTTAACTGCCTTGGGTGAGTTCAAATCACAAAGCCTAATGGGACCACACCTCAATATCCAAAGAACCAATAAATGGGATTGCTAAGCCACTGCTAATGACTTTTGGAAGACTGTGTAAAGCTAAAGAAGAGCAAATGCCCACAAAATAGTTTTGGCATAGACTGTTCCCTGTGCCTGGAATTCTCTCCTTCCTCCCTTCTGCCTTTTGGAATCACTGCCTCCCTTTTCAAGGTTGAGTTTATGGGCTACCTCCCAGAGACGATCTATTTCTTGATCCTCCAACTTATTAGATCACTTCTCTCAAAATATTTATTTTGAATATATTTTATATTTACTTCTCTGTGCCCATGTTGCTTCCCCTAGCAGTGTTTTAAGCTCCTTCAGGAAGGAACTGTTTATTTTGCCTTTCTCTCCTCCTTTGACTAGTGGAGGTCATTGAAAGGTATTTAATAAATGCTTGTGTAACCTGAATTCTAAAGCCAAATGTTATGAGACTCTCTCCTCATTGATGGAGATGAGCTTGAGGTAGATTTGGAGAGCAGGAGAGCAGGAGAGCTCCTAAGAGACCTTCTTTGTGGTTTTTGACTTTCTCTGAGGCTATTTGGGTTCTGTAATTACTTCAGGCCCTTTCTAGCTTTGGACTTCAAGAGAGGAGTTGGAAGATTCCTACTTTAGGGTGTGAGGACTTGGAGCAGAAGTCAACATAAGAGGAGCCGGAATCATCCATCATGTACCTGTTCTCAGCTTGCTACAATAGAGAGATCTGGAACTTTCTCTTGGTTGAATTGAATTGCCTCACTCCCAAGGGGAGGACTCTTTCACTCTCTATCATCTGGTATTATATTCTCCTATTTATATTTTCTCTGCTTGACTTGGATGAATGGGTTTCTTTGCTATTTACTACATGTGTTCATAGTGGAGCTAGGATTTGATGGGAAGGGAGTCAAGCCTTATATGTAACACTTGGGTCCTCCTTTCCCCCTTAAAATTGGTGATTAGAAGTTTATCTTAAAGCGGATTACCACATCATCTAGACTAATACAATCTAAAAGAACAGAGGGATTTAATTCTAGCCTGGTTCTGCCTCTTTCTGAGGAGAGCAGAGTGGTCAGCCTCTGCTTTCCACTTCCTGCTTCTCCTAATCAAAGTCTATCTTGGAGACATGGGGACTTGACTCTCCAAGGGGGTGGTATGTGATTCAAAGAAAGGCAAGATAGAAATCTCTAATCACTTCTTCTCTCTCTGCTCTCCAAAGGATACAGTTCTCTTTCAGTCATATACCATGAAGCATCCTGCTCAGATGCTCTCAGAGGAGTGATTTTTTCCCAAACTCTTTTACTACACATTTATAACTGAAAATAATACTTTCTATATCTCACAATAATACTAATTCTGATCAAGGATAAGAGGAAGATTATTCTCTCATAATCTGATATGGCTCAAGACACTGATCAAAGTTTCATAGGTTGTTTGGGATTGATTTCACTCTCTGGCTCATTGCTTTTGATCCTGGTCCTTTGTAGGGATTAGGGTGGAGTGGGGGAGATTCCTCTCAGTTCTTTACTTCTTCCTTGCTAAGTCCAGACACAGGGTCTCTGTGAAGCTGCTTGATTTAGTAGTTTTGTTCTTCCCTGAACTCTGCCCAGAGTCTCTTTAGTCTCTTTCCCTCTTACTCTCTCCTCTCCCTTTCCTTTCCCCTCTTTTTCCTCCATCTCTTCTCTCCTCCCATCTCTCCTTTCCTCCCTTTTTCTCTCTCTTCCTCCCAACCTTTTCACTTGCTTAAACAAATTCCTTTAAGCAGCTATTTCCTCCCATTAGTTAATATTCTCTATTTCTGTTCTGCCCTGGAACCCTTCAGGCTGAACCCCCTCTTCACATCCCAGCAGCCTCCCACATTCTCGGTCTCTGATTATTTCATATCTTCATGGAAGTCGTTCCATGTCATAACCTGTCATCCCCATTTCCTGGTCTTGCTCTCTTCCCGCCTGTCCAACACCCACAGGATTAGCTTAGCCAAAGCTTTTCTTTTGCATTTAAAATGTTTTATTCTTCAAGAAGGCAGAAGTTGCATTACAATATGCATTATTAATTTGAAGAGGGAGATTGTCCTTCCCAGCTAATGTTAGTTATTAACGCTTTGGAGGAAGTTGTAAAAGTTGCAAACCACAGCTAGGAGAACTGGTGTTCTTACTAGTATTCCAGGGGAACTCAAATTGAAGGGGATACTTTAGTCCCTCAGAAAGATGCCGTTATTACAAGACAGGAAGAAAGGATTTTTTAAGTTCTCTTAGCCCAACCTTTGCAGATGGAACACTGAGGTTCAGTGACGTTTTGGGGAACAAAGGTCATAAGGCCCCGGAAGTGACAGAGAGGGGACTTCACATATTAGGATTCCCAAGGCAAGACGATTCCCATTGAGTCATGTGGTCAGAACAAAAAGGATGTGACCATGTATTTTGGAGTGCCAACAGCCTAGAACCATCCTGAACCAATTAGGCCACCAGAAGAATGATTTGTTTGGTCTATAAATGGTATTCATTCATTCAATCAGTATTCATTAAGGATTTACTGGATACAGAGATGCAGTGTGATGCACTGAAGAAAGACCCGGCTTTGTAAGTGGGAAGGGTTGAGTTTGAGTTCTGCCTCTGATACATTCCATCCTGGCTGTGGGATTCTGGATGAATCATTGAATGTCTCAGTACTCCTGGCATCCATCAAAGACTCCAAGTTGTGGAGTAGGTGCTGATGTGTACTGAGAGAGTGAGCTTCTTTATTGGGCATTTCCTTAAGCCAGTAAAATCACAGACCCAGTCCTTGCCCCTGTCACCACATCTAAGTCACAAGATCATGGTCTATTGTGATGGGAAGGATCCTTAGAGATTCCATAGTCCTTTCCTGTTCGTTTTTAGGTGAGGAAAATGGAAACCAGAAAGATGAATTAATTTGTTTGAGATTATCCTGATAATATGGCGGAAAAGGATCTATTACACTAAAGAGATCATTGAAGGAATTTGGAATTATGACATAGATACTTACAAATTTCTGATAGTAATCATCAATCCCGGGGGCAACTAAGTGGTGCAGTGGATAGAGCACCAGCCCCCAAATCAGGAGGTCCTGAGTTCAAATCTGACTTCAGATACTTAACACTTCCTGGCTGTGTTAAGTGACTGTGTGCAAGTCACTTAACCCCAATTGCCTTAGCAAAAAAAAAAAACAATCACCAGTGCACCAATTCATGCAAATACTCATCATCTTCTTTTTTTTTTTTTTTTCCAATTCATGTACTTCTTTTGGAATTCTTTATTTCTTTCAATCTGAAAAAGGCCTTATCTTAAAAAGGTCAAGGTGTCCCATTGCGTCCTGGGTTCCTGATGACTCTAGAGGAGAAGAGAAAAGCTGATGACCTTGCCCAGCCCTGCCTTACTTAAATCCATTTCACTTGCAAGTCAAGACATTACCCTTGTGATAGTATTCCCTTAGAGAATTAAGGACAAACAATAATAATTTATTTCAGTCTTTCTCTCAATCCCATCCATATGAAACTTGTCCCACAATCTTCCCTGCCTTACCTCCAGCAGTCACTTATCAAATTCTGTTGATTCTTTCTTCATAATTTGTCTTGTATTCAACAGTGTACTGGTAAGTGTTTAACAATGGGATATCTGGGAGAAAATAAACCCGTGACACACACTTTTCAAGTTTATTATTAACATTTTCTCTGTCACTTTCCTAATTCTAGACAATCAGTGAGGAAAAAAAAAAAAACCATCAAGCCCTGATTTGCAGTGTTTGCTGATTTTTGAGGGGCAAATAAATGTTCACATCGAAAAATTCTAACAATGGGTTTTTGTGAGCCAGTTCCAACTGGCTCCGGCAAA
This sequence comes from Sminthopsis crassicaudata, assembly GCF_048593235.1. NCBI lineage: Eukaryota > Metazoa > Chordata > Mammalia > Dasyuromorphia > Dasyuridae > Sminthopsis > Sminthopsis crassicaudata. The sequence continues at coordinate 722,216,369 of NC_133617.1, forward strand.
CCCCGGCTTCCATCCATCTTATCTTTTCTATCTACTAATCCTAGTCCTGTCCCATATCATCTTGCTCTTGGACTATTGCAATATCCTATACTTTGCTTTGGGGCAGGTTGCATGTAGACTCTTATGTTCAGTTCTGGACAGTACATTTAAGAATAGACATTAGTAAACTGGAGAGCATCTGGACAACAGCAACTGAGGTAATGAAAAGGTTCAAAGTTCATGCTATGTGAAAAAAAGGTGAAGGAGTGGAAAACTTTAGCCTAGAGAAATGAAGACTCATGGAAGACCTGATAATTATCATCAAGCATTTGACCAATGTTATGTGGAAGAGGGACTGGAATCATGGAATCCCATTGTTTTAGAAGAAGAAAGGACATCCAGACCAATGAGACAGACTTATCCTCTTTTTTCCCAAAGGACAGAAAGAGGAACAATGGGTAAATGATGTAAAGAGGCAAATCTGAACTTGAGGTAAAGAAAAACTTCCTAACATTTAGATCTACCTCCACGTAGAATGGGCTATCTTGGGAGATACTGAGTTTCCCTTCAAGCAGATGTTAGATAACTTTTTGTTATCTAACAAAAGATTTGTTGGATAACTTGTTAGAGAGATTCTTTACATGTGGCTTGGATTAGGTGGTGAAGTCTCTTCCAACTCCTAGACTCTCTGATCAGAGGATCACAGATTTAAATCTGGGAAGAATCTTAGAATCATTTTGAATTCAATTTCATTTTACAGAAGAGAAGATTGTGGCATGGAAGAGTTATAGAGGGGTCACCTAGAGAGAACTACAGTAGGAATTGATTCTGGATTTTCCTGACTTAAAATCCAATGCTCTATCCACTATACAACGTTACTGTGACTTCTTCCAGGACCCAATGCCTCTCTTTTCAGGGCACACTATTTGCCACTGTGATGTACATTGCTTTAAAACAATGTCTTCATCAAGTCGCATCTTAATCAAAAACCTGTAGTAGCTTCCCACTGGCCCCTGGGAAAAAGTTCATTTTCCTGATGCGAGATTCCCAGCCCTCTACAATCTAGTCCCATTTTTCACTTCAACCTAACCACATGCTTTACCTGTATGCACGCCCCAACTTCAGTCAGCCAGGCCTGACATTTCATGGTGCAGATCAAATCATAACTCCTTTGGGAAGCCTTTGCTACCAGGCTTAGACCCCAAGGATGTCTGAATTCCAAAGATGTTTACACAACACTCATTTAGCATTTAGAATATGCAAACTTAAAAAATATTCATCTTTTTATGTCTGTCATCTTTCTCTAATAATATAAACTACCTAAAGCCTGCGACTGTGTTGAATGCCCCCATTTTAGTCTTAGAATTTGGACAGATCCCTTTCTCTTAATAATTATTTGTTGATAAATATATTATATAGTAAGGTGTTATGTGACATCATTATTTTCTCTTTAATTTCTAAATTAAATCATCAAATTCCTTTTTATCTGTTTTATTTAAGTTTTAATTATGAACTCAACAAACACCAAATAACATAAACATTTCCATGTGCAAAGTAGAACAGAAAATAAGAATTAAACATGAAATTACAAATGAATGAATATAATGAATAAGTTGCCTGTTAAGTGCATGATAAATTCCATATTTGACTCACAAACTGTTCTGCTCCTGTGCTTCCTCTGGTCTTCTATTCTCTTTTGTACATTAAAAAATGCTCCAATAACTCATTTCTTTTTTTCCCTTCCTTCCTTCCTTCCTTCCTTCCTTCCTTCCTTCCTTCCTTCCTTCCTTCCTTCCTTCCTTCCTTCCTTCCTTCCTTCCTTCCTTCCTTCCTTCCTTCCTTCCTTCCTTCCTTCTTTCCTTCCTTCCTTCCTTTCTTCCCTCCTTCCCTCCTTCCTTCCCTCCTTCCCTCCTTCCTTCTCTCTGTCTCTGTTTCTCATTTCTCTAATTATTAGTGATTTGGAACACTTTTTATGTTTTGTTTACATTTTAGGTATCTTCCTTTGAAAAATGCTTGCTCATCTCTTTGGTCATTTATTTATTGAGGAATGATTCTAGTTCTTATGTATTTGAATTATTTTCTTATATATTTTGGATAGCAGATCTATACTAGAGTGGGTGAATATGATAACTGAATGAGATAATACCTATTAAATGCTTAGCACAATGCTCATCACATAGTAGGCATTTAATAAATGTTTATTATTTTCCATATCCCCTAGATAAAGTTACTTGCTGATGGCTTTGTATTAGCAAAATAATAGCTCTAGTCCACAAGCATGCATAAGCACATATAGAGAATTTGTATGTGCTTTGTAATAATAACTATCATTTATATAATATCTTAAAAGTATGCAAAATACTTCACAAATATAATTTCCTTCTATCTTTGAAACAACTTTGAGAGGTAGGTGCTATTATTATTCTCATTTCGCAAATAAGGAAACTGAGGCAGACAGAATTCAGGTGACTTGACAAGGGTAATGCAACTAGTAAATTTCTGAGACTGGATTTGAACTCAGGTTTTCCTGTCTCTGGTTCAGCACTTTTTTTTTTTGACTGCTCCACCTGGTTGCATACATGCACATGCCATTTTACCTGATAGACTGTATGTTCCTTGAGGGTTGGAACTGTTTCATTTTTTGTCCTCTATATTGCTAGAAGGTTGGCTTACACTTGGGTAGATACTTAATGAATTATTGCTAATTGATGAATTGCTCTGTTCTCTGGAAGTAAGACTGGTCATTCCAATTACTCAGAGTTTGACTTCTTTTGGTCTTCCTTATGTTCACTTTATTTTAATCATTATATTCTCCTTCTTCTTGAGTCATTAATTATGAACCCAACATCTAACTCTCAGTGACTTCAGTTTTCTTGACAAAGACCCCTGAACATTTGGTCATTTCCTTCTCCAGCTCATTTTACAGATGAGGAAACTGAGGTAACAGGGTTAAGTGAATTGTTCAGGGTCACACTGAGAGTAAGGTTTTGAAGACAGCTTTAAAATTAGGTCTTTCTGACTTCAGTACTGCTATTCTATCCACTACACCTCCCAGCTGTCCCACGTTCCTCCAGCTATGCTTAATTTACTCTCCATCAGCAAATGTAGTTAGGACTTTCCATGTTTCTTTGAATTTATTCTCCCTGAACAATATTCTATTGCATTTATGCAATACAGTAGTTTGGTTGTTCCTCAATCAATGAGAACTTTCCCAGATATTTGGGGCCAAAAAATGATCCTATGGACATTTAGTGTCTAATGGACTTTCCTCTCTGTCCTTGATCTCCCTGGTACATATAACTAGTAATGAGGTCACTGGGCCAAAGGGGATGAATGGTTTTGTCACTTTCCTGTCATAACTCCAAACTGTTTTACAGAATGATTGGACCAATTCACAGTTCTACCAACAGCTTAAATAAATATTTTGTCTGCCCTACTTTTTCCATATGTGCAACATCCAAACAAATATACAATTTCCAAATAAAACTAAGCTCTTCACATTCTACTAATGTGCCATTGTGCATATATTACTGTTTGGGGTTAGTAAGAAGGCTGCAAAGATGAATCAGAAACAAGGAATCACAATTTAATAAAGGAATCCTATGACGCTCTGAGAATCTATAATTTGGTCAATCTGGGTCTTTGTTCCACCTTGTAAATCAGCACCCTTCTACAGGATATCCCAGGATCATAGTGCCATTAAGAGCTACAAAAACAAACAAACAAACAAAACAAAACAAAAAAAACCAAACCCAAAACCAAAACCTTAAGCTGCACTGAAACTTTTGGGACACTCTGTAAAATTTAGTAGCAGATTTTTGAAGGTTTCTCAAAATTGAAAAACTTGTGAAAAATTTAGTTTAAAAATGAATCAGCCTGGAGCAAACTTAGTCACGAGCTTCTTTCAACTCAGCTAGGCTGGTTCTTGGACACAAGGCATGCAGTTTTCCCCTTGGACTGCACTCAAAATAGTACTTCTGTTTTTTTGGTCAAGCCTCTGGGAACTGAGGGCCACTTCCTTGCCACAGTGTAGCATGGAGAAGTTTCAGGAGAGAAATAAAGGGAAATAAGGCCAATAGATATCATACAAAGTAGAAGGACAGACGAGTAAAGAGGCAGCTGAGAAAAACACTAGGGAAACCTTTGGATAAACGCCAAGTCTGGAGTTGGTCAGACAAATTTCTGAGTTCAAGTCCAGTCTCAGATACTTATTAGCTGTGTGATCCTGGGTAAGTCATTTTATCCTGTTTTATTTGCCTCAGTTTCTTCATTTGTAAAATGATCTGGAAAAGGAAATATCTAACTACTCCAGTGTCTTTGCCAAGTAAACTTTTACTAGGGTCACAAAAAGTTGAGTAGAGTGAACAACAAAAGAGATGGTATCTAAGAAATATTTGAAGGATGGGCAGGATGGAGGGTGGCTAGGAGCAAAGAATGGGAGGAATAAAGGCAGGAAATTTAGGGTATGTTGAAGGACTAAGCAATTAGTCTTAGATGATGGAGCAAAGGTCCATTGTAAGAGCAATGATGCACTAAGATTAGAAAGGGAGGTTAAAGCCAGAGTATGGAGGTCCTCAAACACTAGTGAAGCTATGACTTGGGCCTTCCAGACGGAATCCAGCTTTCTCTCCTCACCTCAAAGTTCCTAAAGTACCTCCAAGGAGTTGAGAGCATCTTTCTCCTTATTATCAGCTTGAGCCCTTGTTCAGTGAGTTTCTTCCTGTTTGCCACCACTGATTTGCATCACAGTTCCATTTAAACAATTAACATCAATTGGTTTTTAAAAGGGGGTATTTAAATTCAGAATTTTAGCAAAGTTGCAGGATACAAAATAAATCCACATAAATCCTCAGCATTTTTATACATTACCAACACAATCCAACAGCAAGAGATACAAAGAGAAATTTCATTCAAAATAACGGTCGATAGTATAAAATATTTGGGAATATATCTACCAAAGGAGAGTCAGGGATTATATGAGCAAAATTACAAAACACTTGCCACAAAAATAAAGTCAGATTTAAATAATTGGAAAGACATTCAGTGCTCTTGGATAGGCCGAGGGAATATAATAAAGATGACAATACTCCCTAAACTAATCTATTTATTTAGTGCTATACCAATCAGACTCCCAAGAAACTATTTTAATGACCTAGAAAAAATAACAACAGCATTCATATGGACCAACAAAAGGTCGAGGATTTCAAGGGAAGTAATGAAAAAAAAGTCAGAGGAAGGTGGTCTAAGTGTACCTGATTTAAAGCTATATTATAAAGCAACAGTCACCAAAACCATTTGGTATTGGCTAAGAAATAGACTAGTTTATCAGTGGCATAGGTTAGATTCACAGGGCAAGATAGTGAATAAAAATAGCAATCTAGTGTTTGACAAACCCAAAGATCCCAATTTTTGGGATAAGAATTCATTATTTGACAAAAACTGCTGGGAAAACTGGAAATTAGTATGGCAGAAACTAGACATGGACCCACATTTAACACCACATACTAAGATAAGATCAAAATGGGTCCAAGATTTAGGCATAAAGAATGAAATCATAAATAAATTGGAGGAACATAGGATGGTTTACCTCTCAGACTTGTGGAGGAGGAAGGAGTTTGTGTCCAAGGGAGAACTAGAGACCATTATTGATCACAAAATAGAACATTTTGATTACGCCAAATTAAAAAGTTTCTGCACAAACAAAACTAATGCAAACAAGATTAGAAGGGAAGTAACAAATTGGGAAAACATTTTTACAGTTAAAGGTTCTGATAAAGGCCTCATCTCCAAAATATACAGAGAATTGACTTTAATTTATAAGAAATCAAGCCATTCTCCAATTGATAAATGGTCAAAGGATATGAACAGACAATTTTCAGATGATGAAATTAAAACTATTTCCACTCATATGAAAGAGTGTTCCAAATCACTATTGATCAGAGAAATGCAAATTAAGACAATTCTGAGATATCATTACACACCTGTCAGATTGGCTAAGATGACAGGAACAAATAACGATGAATGTTGGAGGGGCTGTGGGAAAACTGGGACACTGATGCATTGTTGGTGGAGTTGTGAAAGAATCCAGCCATTCTGGAGAGCAATCTGGAATTATGCCCAAAAAGTTATCAAAATGTGCATACCCTTTGACCCAGCCATACTACTCCTGGGCTTATATCCCAAGGAAATACTAAAGAAGGGAAAGGGACCTGTATGTGCCAAAATGTTTGTGGCAGCCCTTTTCATAGTGGCTAGAAGCTGGAAGATGAATGGATGTCCATCAATTGGAGAATGGTTGGGTAAATTATGGTATATGAAGGTTATGGAATATTATTGTTCTATAAGAAATGACTAACAGGAGGAATACAGAGAGGCTTGGAGAGACTTACATCAACTGATGCTGAGTGAAATGAGCAGAACCAGAAGATCATTATACACTTCAACAATGATACTGTATGAGGATGTATTCTGATGGAAGTGGATATCTTCAACATAGAGAAGAGCTAATCCAATTCCAATTGATCAATGATGGACAGAACCAGCTACATCCAGAAAAGGAACACTGGGAAATGAGTGTAAACTGAGAGCATTGTTTTTTTGTTTTGTTTTGTTTTGTTTTGTTTCTCTTCCCAGATTATTTTTACCTTCCGAATACAATCCTTCCTTTGCAACAACAACAACAACAACACAATTCGGTTTTGCACATATATATTGTACCTAGGATATGCTATAAGATATTTAATATGTATGGGAATGCCTGCCATCTAGGGGAGGGGATGAAGGGAAGGAGGGGAAAAACTCAGAACAGAAGGGAGTACAAGGGATAATGTTGTAAAAAAAAATTACCTATGCATATGTACTGTCAAAGAAAATGTTATAATTATAAAAATTAATAAAAAAAAGAAAAAGTTAATAAAATAAAAAAATAAATAAAAGGGGGTATTTACCTGGAAGATCTAGCAAGGACAAAAGTACAAACATTTCTCTCCAATGATACCAGGGGGCACACGGCCCCTGGGGAAAGTCGGCAGACTCATCAATTTGACTTCTAAATATGGCCTGGTCAATGGGCCAACGGGTCTGTATCTTATTGGACCTGGTAGGTTGGTCTGGCATCTTTGCTCTTCACCATCTGACTTCATTTAAGTCCTGGCATCAACTAAATAGAGTGGCATTTTGGTGGCTTGGTCTCCTAACTGTTTCTAACCTCATCAGGTTGCAGCCTTCTCCAAAATCCTTCTCCTAAAATAGACCCAGAGATGACAGCAACATTGGGACCATGTGCTTTTGGATTCATATCAACTCTGGGGGAGAGGGGACCAGAGGCTCTTCCTTCAATCAGAAGGTCTCAGAAGCTTGTCTTTTCCAATGCCAGTTATAATAAAGAAAGCCTGAACCCACACACTCATTCTGGCTGACTAGTGCCTATTTAATGCCCTTGTGGACCATCAACCATCCTCCTTAGTCTTTTCATCAAGTTCCAGCAGACCATATTCAGCTCCCCAGCCCCTGCACACATCCCAAATGGGGGAATAAGGCACTGATATCATCAGGCCCTTCTGGAAGCAGAGATCTCAACGCCTTCCATGTAAGGTCTGAATATTGCACCGGCTCATCAGTCCCCATTACATTAGACTGTCAGTGTGTAAGGTTTGGAGATGTTTGAAAACTGGGTACTCTTTCTTGGAAAGCCCCTATCTTTATATGGGTAGAGTCACTCTTTGTCGATCTTTCCCTTCAGTTGTCTCTATGGATTTGAATTTCCCTTACTGGATGATTTCATTCTACCAGTCCTTCAGAAATGAATAGCACCCCCTCCCTTTAAAAAATTGGGCGAAAACAAGGGGAGGGTAAAATAATCCAACTTCATTGCTTTCCGGGGAAAGGACTCCTACATTCTTACTCACCAACAGTTCATCTATCATTTAACTTTGCATACTCGTAGCTCAGGCTTTTGTCAAGGGAAAACTGCTTTCACTCTGCTTTGGGAAGCTATGAACAGAAAACCAATGAGAGCCTCTTTCATTTAGCTGTGTGCCTCTTCAGTCTCTATTGGGATACAGCTGGCAGAATTGGTTACTGCTCAAATACCAGCCCTGCCAGCTGCCTCCCATTCTCCCCGCTCTTGTAACTTGTTTATTCAAATCATTCCCAGCATCTCCTCTCCCTCCGTCCAAACGTCGGCATCCTTGTTCACTTGTGGCTGTGCATGAGATTACCATTCTCTTTCAGAATTTTTTACTGATTGAATCAAACCATCAGAACTGAGTGGGAACAGGCCAGCATGCCTCCTTGAATCAATTGAAGCCATCGGCTAAGAGGCTAGCTCATACTCTGAGCTGTTGGGATAAAAAGGAGAAATTCTCTCAAAATTGGGGAGAATAAAGGAGGAGAAAAGAGATTCTGAGTGTCTGTATTCAAGAGATTGGAGCAAGGATGGAGAAAAGAGAGGACTGAATGATGACATGATATCAAGATATCAGATATCATCAGAGATGAAACATATCAAGGAGAATCATTATCTTTACAGATGTCTGTGAGCAGAGAGCCTTGCCTGAAGAAAGTCTGGAGGAGGAAAAAAAATTTCCCTAACTGCCCCATCTCTTCTTCAATCTTATACACATCTATCAATCCAGATACTATATCTATATCTAAATATATACTTTCATTACTCAAATGTTTCCAAGATATGAATTTTGCCTCAATCACAAAGAAATCAGGGGTTAATTAGAGATAGATATAACCATAATGCTAGAAAGCCTACTTCTGTTTAGATATTAGCTATTTTCTTAGGGGCTCAGAGTCATTGTGATTGAACAAGAATTTTCATCTAAAAGATGCTATCTAAAGCTAATGAGAAAGAAAGCAAGTGGATTCTAGTTATCATTTGATTTTCCATACTTTAAAAGAGCTTATTTTTGTACAGGTTCTTGCCTAGGTCAAGGGAAAAGCAGAGTTTTCCTGGAGCATGCAGTCACTCACTTAGTAAACATTTAGTAAACACCTACTATGAGTGAGACACTAGTGTTAGAGATAAAAAGAAAGGTAAAAGATAATTCTCATTTTCTTGCCATTTCCTAGGGGCTCAATGACACAAGCATGCAGGACTTTATTTCTTCCAGCAGAAAGAAACTGAACCTCAATGTTCTGCTACTCTTAGCTAAAGACCTTGGACTTTATTCAGTAAACACTGGGGAACCAAGTGATATAGAACTGCCTCAAAACAAGATTGTTATAGTTATTAAAATTCTTGTTTACATAATTGCAATGTTTATATTGGATTTAGTTTTGAGATTGCTTTGACTTGTGGAGACATAGTTTTCAGCATTCTCCCATCAATAAAACGAGGATTCCTTTGGCTACCTCAAGTTGGAATCCATTCTATTTCCTAAATTTAGCATCCTTCCCCCCTCCATTTCTAGTTTAAATTTTATTTGATTTACTTATTTTATTGTGAATATTAAATTTCAATATTAAAAAAAACAACAGAAAAAAAAGAATTATATATGGAACTATGAATATCTGCTATATGTATGAACTGAAGAAAATTTCCTTATTTATTAACATCCCTTTCTGAACTTATTTCTGCTCTCTTCTTTGTATATAAAGTCAATGAAAAGTACTTGAAGTCTTAGGCTATTAAAGATCAAAATTATACTTAAGTTTTTGGCATATCCTAAAAGTTGCATTGATACTATTTTTTTTCATGCATTCACTATCAGTATTCATCAATTCCCCCCAAATAAAAACCCATCCTTGTAACAAACAAGTATAGTTATAATAACTATAAGATGGTTATTTTTCTCATTGGCATCTAGAAACAGTGTGGCTTGATGACTCTGGATTAATTTTGGTGTTTTATACAGAGTGGCATAAAACCAAAGTCTTATTCCTGACTCTCCACCTCTAATTATACCAAAAAAATCACTCTGAACTGACTGTTCACCTGACAGGAGCTGTTAAAAAATTAAAGTGTCAACCAAATACAATGGAAAAGGATGAATTTGGAATCTAAGGAGATTGCTTGAAATCCCAAATCCACCACCTTTTTTGGGGGTAAATCACTTCAGTTCCCCATGTCTCAGTTTCTTCATCTATAAAGTAAAGGGTTTAGATTACATGGTCTGTAAAGTCCTTTATAATTCTAGATTTATGAAATTATGAAGAATCACTTTTTCACAGGAAGGAAGGAAGCTTACTAAGCTACTACAAGATACTAAGCGTTCTCAGCATTTCACAAATATTTCATTTAATTTTCACAACCACCTTGGGAGATAGATTTATGATTGAGGACACTGAGACAGATAGAGGTCAAGTAACTTATCTAATGTGACAAAGGCCAAATTTGAACTCAGGTGTTTCTGAGGTGTTTTATCTACTACGGCAACTTAATAGGTGAGAGAAGGATATCATAAAAGATGCAGCTGTGGAAAAATATGCTTGAATGTGTCATCTGTTGTAAGGAGTCTTGGGAAAAACCAAGGGAAGGCATCTTTAGAGGCTTCTCAGTTGATCTTGGACCTTTCTGTTCATCATTCCATCATTTTCAGTAACCTCAGGGTTTGTGGTGTTTTTCTGGTGTATGGACGGAACTGGCCATACTAAGAATTGCAAACAGTTTCTGCCCTCAGAGAGCTTGAATTCTAATGGGATGGGCTTATATAAGATATATACAAGGTAGGGACAGTGGATAGAGCAACAGCCCTGACTATAGTTTTGCATATTGTCTCTCCGTGAGTTCCTTGAGAGAAAGTCTTCCTTAAATTATTTTTCTTTTGTATCCCCAGTGTGTGCTTAGCACTATGTCTAGCACATAGTGAGAACTTTATAGATGCTTGTTGATTGGCCGTCTGTCTGACCTTAGAGAAAAGAAGTCCCTAATAATTGGAGAGTGGGATGGCTCTAGAAAGGTAGAAAAGGGACTCCTGGGCAAGGAAGCACTTCAACTGAAATCATACATCTTTTCAAGTGTGCCTGTGGACATTTCTATTAAGGTACCTTTTGCAAAAATAAAGCCCAACAATTTTAAAATGCTAGATCAAAATCTAGAGGATCAGTGATCATGGAAAGAGCAGTCACTTGAATTATTTATTACTAGTTGATCATTTTCCATTTGCTCAAATAATCTATCCCTTTCAAAGTTTATTCCGTTCCCAAAGTTATTCATGTACTTATGAGAGATTTTAGTTGTTTTTAGATATAAAAAAAAATTGACCATTTCCCCTTGTAAGTTCTAAATCAATCATTGGTTAGTTTTTTACAAAAAGCCCTCAGTTAAACAACTGAATTCCACGTGGAAAAATCTGTACTTGAGGGAAAAAAAGACTGGCAGCTTTTGATTGGATGCTCTTTCGCCTTCCTTTTGAGTCTGCTAACAGGCTGGTCTTGCCACATGTACGGAATCCATCATCTGCCATGAGAATGCACTGAGGCATGTAAGGCTCGAGGAGCTAACTTTATTTCCTAGCAACCAAAGAAAACCATCCCGCACTTCCATTTCTTCTCTGTCAGCAGGAATGCTCAGATTTATGTAAGCTACAAACACGCGTTATCGCCATAATAAACCATATATTCATGGGCGGTATTTACAGCCAGCTAATTGTGGTGCTAGATCTGGTAGCCCCTGCCCCTCACTCCAGCTCAAGATTTTCCTATTTGGAACAAAAAAAATACACGATTTTCTAGAAATAAGAGTTCTAATTTAGTTAACAGCATGCCTGACAATGGTACTAACCACCTAATTATGAAGGAAGATTACTGGTACCATTAATTGGATGGTCATAAAAGATTGGTAAAGTCAGATGGTACTAAAGTCCATTTTCAATTTACTAGGGCTATTAAAGGTATTTCCAGCCATAAAATAAACAGACACAAAACATACCAAACAGGCTAATATGGAAACATAAAAAGAGAAGGGAGAAGTTTGTAGTAGTAATTAGTGGTAGTGATTAGCTGCTCCAGAGATGCAGTGGTAGATATTACAGATTAATTTATGGCAATCCTCCAGAAAAGGATGGCAGCTTGGATTATGTTCTGGCCACAGGTGGGCAAGGGGGTCTTATCATATTTTTCATTAGGGACAGTGCCTTATAATTTTACCAGTCTCAGAAACCTAAGAGCTGAGGGATATCACAGGTTCTTTGTTTCCAGAAGGATGCTTCCCAACTGCCTACATTTGCTAAGTAACCAAAAGAGCCATCCTAAGGAAACATGTTTTCCACATCTTGACAATTACAATGGAGACAAATCCTTGAAAAAAATTGCCTCATTGACCTCCTTGTGCTCCTTTTCCTTCTTGAATTTAAAGAAAAATAGTTAAAAGTATCTATCCATTATTATTTTCTTCTGCCCTAGCTAGATTGGTTTATTACATCAATTAGTCAGTACATCAGACTGACAGCAAAAGTGTCTTTCTTCTCCCATGTTCACTCATTCATGTCTGTGCACATTAAATTGTAAGCTCCTCAAGGTCAGGAGCTGTCTTTTATCTGTTTGTATCTCCCATGCTTAACATGGCACTGAGCATATAGTAGGGGTTTACTAAATCCTTATTGACTGATTGACCAATTCACCGTCTTTCCCTTCCCTCTCCTCTAAACATCTTTTTCTGACAGCGTGGAAAGGGAGTTCTCCCTCCTCTGAACTCTGAGAGGATTAGTTTCTATGGCTACTCATTTGGCCTTCATTTATCACCATTCTTTTAAAAAAATTGTTGATGCTAAAATAAAAAAAAAAAAAAGCAACTACAGAAAACAACAATTACAAAAAGAATTACAAAATAATTCTTTATTACTAGGAAGAATTCTGTGCAGTCACTGGGAAACGATAGCAATGTTCTCTATACCTATCACAGTGTTTTGAACATAGTGAGTACATAGTAAATATTTGTTCAATAACTGAAGGTAACTATAGTGATTATACTTGTCCAGTGGGTGACTGTTTTACTGGGGAAAATTTAATATAATTAATTCAGTTCAACTCACAATTTAAGGAAAATAAGCATGGAGCATGAAGGATCCCATCAAAGTAGAAATTCATATGTAAAATACTTAGTAAAGTCCTTTTTTTAAATTTTGTTTTTTATTAATTTTTATAATTATAACATTTTCTTTGACAGTACATATGCATAGGTAATTTTTTTTTTTTTACAACATTATCCCTTGTACTCCCTTCTGTTCCCAGTTTTTCCCCTCCTTCCCTCCACCCCCTCCCCTAGTAAAGTCCTTTTATCACGTGCACACATACACACCTACAAGCACAATCTACTTCCCTATTTTCTGTGCAGAGGTAGGGGACTATGAATTTGCACCACGCCATATTCCTTTCTTCCTTTTCTTTTCTTTTTTCTTTCCTTTCCTTTTCTTTTCCCATTCCCTTCCCTTTTTCTTTTTTTTCTTCCTCTCTTCCTTCCTTCCTTCTTTTCTTTCCTTCTTATATTTTTTCTTATTTTCTTCTTATATTTCTTTCTTTCCTTTCTCTGTTTCTCTTCCTTCCTCCCTCCTTCTCTCTATGTCTCTGTTTCTGTCTTTCTTAAAAGAAGGTTGGGAACGATCCAGGTCTTTGTAACACAAGAAGATTTACTTGTTAAGGATTAGGAAGGGACATACTTGGAAAAACAAAAATATCAATAAAAACATGTAAACACCACATTTCTTTTTGTCTATGAACCCATGAGGATCATTGCATCATTCATGTCATATCACCTCCAATGCCTCACAGATATTATGGAGGTAGGTGGGAGGAGCCAAGGCAGTGACAGTATGGGGAAGTATTTGAACCTCTAACTTCTCTGCAGAACCAGAAAACAGCAGGTTAAATTGGACACAAATTATTGCTTATATGCTTCTAAGTGGCAAATAGTGGAATGACTAGGAAACCACTTTTCCCATTTCCTTTCCAAGAGGGGAGGGGTATTTAGAATTGGTGGGACTGCTGATTGGTGGAACCAGCTAACCTGATTTCACTTTTCCTGGCACAAGGCATCACAAAGAGTGATGGATATCACACAAAAGGTGATTCCCCTCCACATATAGGCTAAACACGTGTTTCTGTGCTTAAAAAAAAGCATTCACAGTTTCTACTATATCCATCAACGTTTGTTCCAGATATGTGTAGTCAAATACAAAAAGCAATTTATTTTAATCCACCTGTGCAGCAACTTGTAGAATTATTAAATGGAAAGGAACAAATGGAATATAGTGATTTGTCCCATGACCATTTCTATCTGAACCTCTTTATAAAAAAGATGGGAAGGATTCTATTAAAATGATAATTATGATAATAACAGTAATGAAAATGATAGACATTATTATAGGAATTTAAAATTTATAATATTTTAATGTACATTTTGAATGTGCATTATCCCATTTAATCCTTCCAATGACTCTGTGAACTACTATTATTAATTATTATTATATCCTCATTTTGTGTGTGAGAGGGTGGTTCGAGGGAACTCCTCTAGTTCTCTAGTGGGCTCTGGTTTGGAGGGGCTACTCCCCACCCCAAGAAATGTGGGCACACTCACTAGAACCTTGCAGATAGGAAATCAAGGATGATTGGCTAATTAAGATTCATGAGAATGGACTCTTGTTAGTGGAGGACCCACTCCCCTCCTCCCAACTTGACCTTCTCGCTCTCTCTTTAGTCTTCAGAAGACAGATCCAGAGCTTGGCGGAGCAGGCAAGAAGCACAGGGGTGAAAAACCCCTGCCTATCTCTAGCTTTCTCTGCCAAAGGAACGTTCATGAAGAATTGTGGCACAATGACACCATGTGGCATGTGACACGATGAACGTGGAAACTGCATGTTTGCCCAGGTAGTCCAAGAAGACAGTTCCTGGAATCTACTTCCAGGCCATCTTCTGACTGGTTTTTCCCTTCTATTTTTTGAGCATAAATTGAGAATTCAATGATCCAGGAATTGGACTTCTCCATCTCAAGAGATGGAGACCACCAGAGATGATCTTGAGAGATTTGCTAAGGAAGGATGTGACCGAGGCACATCTGGCCTGAGAGGGCAGATTATAGAGCATATTCACGTAGCCTAAATTCTTGTATGAATGTGAGGAAAATAGATTTTGAAAATCCTATGCAGAATGATTTGGTGATCTAGTCTACAAGCCCAAAAAAAGGGTCTCTTAGTCAGAGTCTGAGTAATGGGTATACTGAACTTTGACTAGAGTCATATAGCTAGTAAGTTTTGGAGATAGGGATTTAAATTTTCCTGATTCCAAATTCAGTTCTCTATCCATTACTCTATGTTGCCTTTCAGAATATTTCCAGCCCCACCCCCTCTTTACCACTTATATATATGCTGCTTTTTTCCCTGAGAAAATAGCAGCTTCTTAAATCTAAGGCATGGCCTTAAGAGTCCCTCATCTCTCAGGAGCCTCCTAAGGGAGCTTTTCAAAATCCACTTTGAAAGTGATCTATAATATATGGTTTCATCAAGCAAACAGCCTGTGTGGGCAGAAATAAATGATTTATTAACCCAATGAAGCTGACTCAGAATGCCTTTCTTCAGCTCCTTGGCTTGGATGTGGCCAGCTCTTCTCCATGGAGCCTCTTAACATCCTGCCTCCTGGGCTCCCTTCTAGGTCCTTTTCTAGACTTTTGGTAGGTCCTTCTGGGCAGTGGGTCAAAACTGGGTGCCATTTCTAGGTCCCTGGAGTAACTGTCTTGGTAATGTCCTGTCCTGGTTACCCCATCAGTTGGAAGCATCTGACAGATTTCAGGGATAGCTATGAAAGTCCACATTTTATTAATTATCCAGGTAAGCATCTAGCCTTTGGAAAGGACTCAATGATGGCAGAGGCTGAGCAGATTTTGTTCCCAATAAATCCATAATATCCCTTCTTCCCTTTCTCGCTCCATTTTGCTACCAGCACACCAGAAATTCTTAGACAGTTCCTTATGTACTATTTGAGTAGATCATTGCTAGTCCACAAAATTTGGGATGAAGGAGGTAAAGCCTCTTATTTTGTGAGAGAAAAGGTCTATAATTTATAACATTCTAAAGGTCTATACTATGTAATATTCTTTCTGGTCTGCTTTCTTCATTTGTACTTGAATTGGCAAAGGAAAATGATCCTCAGGTTCTAGAGACCTATGGGTCTGCCTTCTAAGACTCTAGGTAATAAAATCCAATCAGTGTATTTCCCATTTAGGCATTCTCTCAAGTGCCATATAGAAAGAACAGTATTTAGAAAATGTTTCCCCTTTTCCCATAACCTGTGATATGCTCTCCCACAAATAGTGGTAATGAGGAAAATACTTAGGATACATGTGTAACAAAGGCAATTCACAACTATTAGTACTGTAGGACCTGGGAGTCCTTTCTTGCTTTGCAGAAGGTTCACACTGGGTTTCTAGGATCGCTTTCTAGGCTTTATACTCTAAGACACTCTAATTGGCTTAGGAGCAAATGATTGAGAACTTTGGGTGAGATAAAGGGGAGCTTTTGGAGTGCCTTTGATCCTGTCAGTAAGAAGCCACTTGCTTTGCCTGCATGCTAAGCCCACTTTGTCCCCAATCTGGTATAAGATGGACTGATGTTCACTAGTTGCGCCATATTGGGCAATCCTCTTAACTTCTGTGGGCCTCAAGTTCCTCCTCCATAAAATGAGGAGACTGGGCTAAATGACTTTCTAGCTCTAAATCCATGATCCAATTTGTAAATGAATTTTAGGAGGGACCTTTGAGATAATGTAGTCATTCAACATACTGATGCAAAAAATTGAAATCTGGAATGGGAAACTGACTCTAAGGTCACACACAGCTGGTTTATGGGACAGCTAGATTTGAACTCAGGTCTCCTGATTCTTTGTTTAATATTTTTGACATTGTACAATATTTGTTATTTTAATGAGGAAATTGAAAGGGTTGGGGGAGAGTGGAAAGGATCACTGAAAAGAATAAGATTCTTGGTGCAGCGATAGACAAGTTGAGAATAAATGAATCCAGGAATGAGATGAGCATGGTTGAGCCCCCTCATCAAGTGGTGGACCTCTATACTGTAGCAGAAGCATCCCCAAGGTCCAGTTTCTTCTATTTATCTGATTACCATGGCTGGGACAGTGTCCCCATTGGTGGATGATTCTATGGTTCTATGATCCTTGAAGATCCTCTGGTTTAGTGAAGTTCTCCCCTTCAAATTAAGTGATCTCTCTTAATTTAGGATCATGGTGATTCAGATTATATAGCTTACCAGCTCATCAATCCCTGTGGTCCTCTCCAGTCCTTCTCAGGGATGTCCTGGTTTCATAGCAAGGAGAATGGTTAGCCCCCAGACACTCATCTTAGGTTATATTTTTTCATTAAAGTCTTAGCCATAATCTAAATCATTTGAGCCATTCTCTAATTATTTCTATACTGGGAAATTGGTATTGTTTTTAAAATTGTGTGGCTCCCCTAATTGATAATTAAACAAATATTTATTAAGGATCTGCTCTGTACAAGACAAATGAGACAGCATGGCATTTTGGATTGGGGACCAGTCTTGGGTTCACAAAGCCCTGGATTCAAACCCTCTCTCTGCTATAGGCTGTGTGATCTTAGATAAATCATAACCGCTTAAGGGACCAAAACATCTCTCTGTAAATTGAAGAGTAGTTATATATGTATTGGGATAAGGAATTTCTTCACCAAGAATTCCCTGAATATATGAGACCACAGGTCTAGACTTCTGCTCTCTTCACCCCAAAATGTGCAAGGTGTTATGCTGGGTGCTGGTAATAGAAAGGCAAATATGAAAGTTCCTCTTCTCAAGAAATATATACATTATTAGGTGGAAAGAATATATGCCAGTGAATACAAGTGAATACAAAGAACTATAAGGTAATTTCTACAGGATATTCATAACTTGAAGTATGTGGACAGGAAAGAACATATTTGGTAATATGGATCTTGGTTCCATGGCTTGAAATATAACAGACTGGTCAATGAGGGCAGCTGTTGGTCCACTTGGAGACTCGATGCCTTAATTTGGAAGTGGGTGACAGAGAAGCAGGTTTCCCTCTCTACTTGGAGCATGTTCAGGAATTCCTTGACTATTTCTTGAAGGATTATAGCATGCTGACAAAAGCCTTTTAATTGGTTGTTGAACTAGCACAGAGCGTGCATTTATGATGGAGGATTGCTATATGTCTAGGATGACTTGGAAGGCAATGGACTTTTGCCTCTTGAAGATTGGACTACTGCTCCATGTGTGGATATTCAGTATAGGAGCACACTACTTCCACTAGCCATGTAGAGGGAACAGCTTATGTATAATGGCCTGAGGTAGCTAGTTACATAGTTCTTTCTGCATTTCTCTCTGAGGGTAAAGAATTCTTTAACTTGAATCATAAAGGATGGGGTTAAAGGGCCAATGAGTCATGTTTTTCTCCCTACCTCTTTAGGCCAGGTGGCCCTAAGAAACGGAGGTCTGACATTTTTATTTGTGCTTTACCTTTATCGGTACAGTGAATAGAGCCTCCCATCTGGCTCAGGAGCATGGAATCCCGGGAATCTAGGCCAATTGCTGTGGCCAGCTGGCTCCTCAAGTTCCCTGAGGAGCTTGGCTTAGGGTGCAAGCCTAACAAAAACCAACACAACTGGTTTTGAAACTTGAACTTGGTGGGACCAGAGCTAAGCTGTGAACCCAATCCCCCTTTCCTGCCTACAGACCAAGGTAGCATCTGTGGGGGCAAATGGGGATTTTGCTTTTTGAGAAAATGTTTGTATTTTTTCTTGCTTTATCTGTGAAATAAATATTGTTTTGTAAAAGTAAATCTGATGATCAGTGGTTAAATGAAACTGGGATAATAGTCAAAACCCCCTAAAATAAACATTTTTGACAGAGGAGAAATCTTTCCAGTCTTCTCATAGCACTGGAAAAGCTTGGGGTGTGTGTGTGTGTGTGTGTGTGTGTGTGTGTGTGTGTGTGTGTGTGTATGTGTGTATGTGTGCAAAATGTAACATATTTGGCATCCATGGTATATATACTTTTGTCTGAAAACATAGAACTCTCAGGAAGAGAAAGTTGGTCCAAGGTAGAAGAGACTAATTCTTCTAAATTTCAGAGAAGTTTTCAGGGAACCAGGCTGTTAGTACAGACCACAGCTGGACTGGCAATAGGTATAACTTGTGGACAAAGTCATGGGAGTGGAAGAGTATTAATTTGGTGCCTGGTAAGAGTTATCAAGGATAGTTGAAGTCAAGATTTAAGTTCAAGGCACAGAGAAGTAAGAAGCATAGAGAATACTACAAGTAGATAGTCATGGAATTTTAGAAATTCACAATTGGATAGAACCTTTGAAGTAATCTAATTCAACTGATACTTGAGCAAAAGCATGTGACCTCTGCTTGAAGTCATTAAGGGATGATGAACTTACAATTTTGGGGACAATTCCTTCCATTGTTTGTTAGCATTGATGGTTAGGACATTTCACCTTATATAAAACCCAAATCTCATTTTCTGTAAATTAAAAATATCTAGCATTTACTTCTACTTGTGACATCAGAACCATGACCCTTATGGACCATATTAAACAAGACCAACCCTTTTCCCAAGTGACAGTCCTTCAAATATATTAAAACTACGATCCTATCCCCATTACATTTTTTTTTCTTTTTTAGGCTATATACTGTCTGGTTCTTCAACTTTGTGACCCCAGTGCTGAGCATAGTGCTGAATGAATAGTAAGTGTTAATAAACAGATGCTAATCAATTGATTGGTAATTTCAATGCCCTTCATCATGCTCTGTATGTGATTAAACTTTCCAATGCCTTTAATAAAATGTGGTGCACAGAATTACACTTCAGATCCAGTCTAACCAGGGTAAAGCACAGTGGGAATTATCATCTCCCTCTATGGAACTGATGCTTCTCTTTGGTTGCCAGGCAACACAGTTGACTCATATGGAGCTTGCTGTTCACTAAGATCCTTAGATCTTTTTTTTTTTAAACATGAAATGTTAACAATCCCTACTTGTGCAGCTTGTTTTTTTAAGAATACCCAACTACAGTGGAGTCAAGATGGTGGAGAGTAGACAGATCTTTGTCTAAACTCTTCCTGGAATTTCTCAGATCAACATCAGATCAAGCTTCTGAATTGGTTTTAGAGTGACAGAACATGCAAATATTTGGGGTGTAACAAATTTCTAGCAGAAGATATTTTGGAAGAACTTCAGAAAAGGTCTATTTCAATTGGGTGAAGAGGGGAAGGGGAGAGGCTGTCCAGCACAAGTGGAGTGCAGGAACCCAGGGAGGTGTGGCATCTGTATACTGGGGCAATCCACTGGGAGGCTCTTAGCCAAAATACAGTAGTGCTGCCTATTCTGTCCTAATTCAGAAGCCAGTGGATCGACAGATTATCTGTGAGACATCCAACACAAATACATAAGGCAAATAGTGAGCCTCTAATCTCCAGAATAATGGGCAAGACTTAGCCATGCCTACTTAGTACTGGAATAGAAACAGGAATATATTTTTTTTCTCAGCAGTACATGGAACCTATACAAAAAAATGATCATGTATTAGGGCATAAAAACTCAAAATCAAATGCAGAAAGGCAGAAATAGAAAAGCATTTTTTTTCCAGATCATGATGCATTAAAAATTACATGCAATAAAAGGCCAGGGGAAAATAGACCAACAATTAGTTGGAAACTAAATAATCTTATCCTAAAGAATGAGTGGATAAAACAACAAATTATAGACACAATCAATAATTTCATCCAAGAGAATGACAAGAATAAGAAAACATACCAAAATTTATGGGATGCAGCTGAAGAAATTCTTAGGGAAAGTTTTATATCTCTAGATGCTTACTTGCATAAAATAGAAAAAGATAAGATCACTGAATTGTGTTTGCAACTAAAAAAAGCTAGAAAAAGAACAAATTAAAACTCCCCAATTAAATACCAAATTTAACACTCTGAAAATAAAAGGAGAGATTAATAAAATTGAAAGCAAGAGAATTATTGAATTAATAAACAAAACTAAGAGTTGGTTTTATGAAAAAAAAAACAAAATAGATAAACCTTTAGTTAACTGGATTATAAAAAGCAAAGAAAATCAAATTGTTAGTATCAAAAATGAAAAGGGAAAACTTTCCACCAATGAAGAGGAAATTAGAGCAATAATTAGAAACTATTTTTCTCAACTATATGTCATACATCTACTAATCTACATGAAATGGATGAATATTCACAAAAATATAGATTGCCCAGATTAACAGAAGAGGAAATAAATTACTTAAATAGTCCCATTTTAGAGAAAGAAATTGAACAAGCTATTAATCAACTCCCTAAGAAAAAATCTCCAGGACCAGATGGATTTAAAAGTGAATTGTAAAAAAACATTTAAAGAACAATTAATTACAATACCATTCAAACTATTTGGAGAAATAGGGAAAGAAGGAATGCTACCAAGTTCTTTTTATGACACAGATATGGTGCTAATTAAACCAGGTAGGGTCAAAACAGAGAAAGAAAACTATAGAACAAATTCCCTGAAGAATATTGATATAAATTTCTTAAATAAAATATTAGCTAAGAGATTAAAACAAGTTATCCCCAGGATAATACACCATGACCAAGTAGGATTTATACCAGGAATGCAGGGTTGGTTCAATATTAGGAAAACTATTAGCATGATTGGCTATATCAATAACCAAACTAACAAAAATCAAATAATTATCTCAAAAGATGCAGAAAAGGCATTTGACAAAATCCAACACCCATTCCTATTAAAAACACTAGAGAGTATAGGAATAAATGGACTTTTCCTTAAAATAGTCAGTAGCATCTATTTAAAACCATCAGCAAGCATCATATGTAATGGGGATAAACTAGAATCATTTCCAATAAGATCAGGGATGAAACAAGGCTGTCCATTATCACCAATACTATTCAGTATTATATTCAAAATGTTACCTTTGGCAATATGAGAAGAAAAATAAATTAAAGGAATTAGAGTAGGTAATGAAGAAGCCAAATTATTACTCTTTGCAGATGAAGAGATGGTATACTTACAGCATTCTAGAGAATCAACTAAAATCAACTAAAAAGCTATTAGAAACAATTCACAACTTTAGTAAAGTTGCAGGACACAAAATAAACCCAACATTTTTATACATCACCAACAAAGTACAGCACCAAGAGATATAAAGAGAAATTCCATTCAAAATAACTGCTGATTGTAAGGGCCCTTTAAAGGGGCGGACACAGTGCATCGGGATTGAGGCCCAGAAGTAATTTCTGTGGATATTAGGACTGCCCTTGGGCGGGATCCTGGCCATATTGAGATAGTTTTGTAATGGGTGACTCTCTCGCTGATTGGCTGTGTGTGTGACCTCACAGGCCCTATATAAGCCTACTGCAGGCAGCAACCGCCCTCTTTAACCTCCTGCTGTTCACCCTGGCTCCTAGCCTGGGTGGCCAAGCCAAGATGGGTAGCCGAAAGAGGTAAGGATTTTGGTAGTGAACACATGGGTCTTCTGACCAGGTGTTCACTCGGGAACCAACAAGTCAGGGCATCAGCTAGGGCATTATGTGAGTAGGTATAATAAAGGCTTTTAAGATTACACGTGGTTGTTCTTGAGTGCGCTACCGGTTATCAAGCTATAGATTCAAGAGATTGTGGCCAGAGACCTTAGAAGGCCTCAGAGGAGGCGAGCCAGGTAGAGCTCACACTGCAAAGGACAGTGGTCAAAGGTACTCTGGTGGGTCTAGGACAGACTAGTAATTGTAACTGCCAGGAGAGCACGTTACAGCTGATAGTATAAAATATTTGGGAATCTACCTACCAAGACAAAGGAACTATATGAACATAATTACAAAACACTTTCAACACAAAGTCAGCTCTAATCAACTGGAAAAATATCGTGCTCATGAGTAGGCCGAGAGAATATATTAAAAATGACAATACTATTTAAATGAATCTACTTATTTAGTGCCATACCAATAAAACTCTCAAGAAATTATTTTACAGAGCTAGAAAAAAAAAAAAAAAACAAAGTTAATCTGGAAGAACAAAAGGTCAAAAATTTCAAGGGAATTAATGAAATAAAATGCAAATGAAAGTGGCCTGGATGTAACAGACCTAAAACTATATAGTTATATAGTTAGAAAAGGGGATGGAGAGAAGGACTTTGCATACTAATAACTCCATCAATTACATATGGGGGAAGGAAAACCTTGAGAAACACTGGGACATGCTTATTACATGGAAAATAGTCTATTTTGACTGGGATATAGTCTATGTCTAAAAGAATAGTGAGAGAAACAGGTAAAAAGGATGTTTTGAGGCTAGATTGTGAATAATCTTGAATTCTAGCTTAAGGGATTTTGACTTTACTTGTTAGATAGTAGGGAGTTTATGAAAGTTTTTGAGCAAAGGAGTAATCAGAACTGAGTTTTAGAAATATGATTCCGGTAGCAATTTATAGGACATATTGGTGTAGATAAAGCCGGAGGCTAGGTTAAAAAGAATACCAAGTTAAAAGAATACTGCAGAAGTTCAATGACTCAGACAATGTCACATAGCTAGAAAATGTCTGAGATTGGATTCAAAGTTAGGATTTCCTGATTTCTAAGTTTAGTGCTTTTTCATTCTGAACTCCTACCTGCCTCAAAGGTATGAATAGTAAGATATTTCCAATTCTAAATCTATGGTCTCATGAGTGATGATATGTTTGTGGTTAATAGACTGTTGCAGAAGTCAGTCCCACTATCCCACCTTCATCCCAGCAGCCCATGGGTTATGGTTTCTTGGAATGTATATGATGGCGAATCAGAATCTATTAAAATATCATTACCAGTGGATATGACTTTGGTTAAGTTGACAGGCAGTCTTTAGATGTACAAAGTCATCTTGGTTGAGTTAACCATATAATATGGCAAAGGTACCATACAGAAGAGAAAGATGTAATTTGTTTTTACAGAATTGTTTGCTTATATCTCCCCATTAGATTGTAAGATCCTTGAAGGAAGGGATTGCCTTTTCTTTTCCTTTGTAAATCTCAGCATTTAGTATATATCCCCTAGTACACAGGAAGCACTTAATAAATGTTTATTGACTAAGAGATAGATTTTGGTGAGATGAGTCTTTCCTTATCCACTTTGTCCAGTTGAACTGTCATCTAGTTAAACTTCTAGAAAAACCTATATATATTGTTTCTACTTCATCTCCCACTCCTTTCTCCACTCTTCTAACCTCAAAATTGGATTGAAGCTTCTCTTTTCTTATTCATTTATTTAATTTTAAAGGATTAGGTTCCACATATAAATCCCACATATAAGCCGTTTTTTATTTTTATTTTTAATATAGCATGTAGTATAATTTTGATAATAACAATGACAATTTATGTAGCATTTTAAGCTTCATAAAAGAGTTCATAAATATTGTCTCATTTGATCTTCACAACAATTTTCTAAGATAGGTGTTATTATGATCATTCTTAGTGGAGATTTTATTTTATTTTTTTACAAAAATATGTCATTTTCCCCAATTATATGGAAATTTTTTTTTTAACATTTGTTCTTGTGAGTGACTTTTTATTGCCAAATCCAATGTCCTTTTCTCATTATTTATTTTTCTGGATCTCTACAATGATCCTTTTGGATACCCTTCCCATTTCCAGATTTTGTGATACTCACCTTTCTTGATTTTCTTCTTACCTCTATGGTCACTCCTGCTCATATCTACTAGTAGTGATTTATAAATAGATTTTGATTCATCATCATATACATTCCAAGGGACCATAACCCATGGGTTTCTGGGGATGGAAGTGGGAGAGTGGGAATATCCAGAGTCTGACCTCCCCAATAGTTTTATCTATCAACCACAAACATCACTACTAGCTGGGTGACCCTGGGCAAGCCACTTAACCCTGTTTTGTTTTCCCTTCTATAAAATGTGGATAATAATAGCACCTACTTTCAAGATTTGTAGTGAAAATTAAAAAGAAATTATACTTATAAAGTGCCTAGTACGTAGTAAGAGCTATATCAATATAAAACATTATTTTCCCCTCAGTTAAATATTTATTCTTCCCAGCAGATTAGCCAAGATACTTTTGGCAAAGTCCATAGATCACAAATAATCTCCAAATGAACATTTTCCCATAATTCTAATTTCATGATAACATATTGTCTATCTTGATAATATATTGTCATGATAAATTGTCTATCTTAGTGCTTGCAAACCCCTCCAAAACTGAAAAATAATAAAAAAGAAAAAAAAAGGAGAAGAAAAATAAACTTCCCATTTGTAAGGGTATGTTTGTTCCCTACAGAGCTCTGAGAAATGTGATGCTCTTCTCAGGGATTAAGGAGTTGATGTCAACTAGAAGTTGTTACCTCATTCTTTAGGTAAGAAAAAAGTCACTTTGTCTTGGTGCTTGTCTAATAACTAGACCCATTGGTGCAAGGTGTGGGGTTCTGCTGTATTTGCTCCTTCTCTTTCTCAGTTAGAGGCTCCCCACTATGCCCTCAGTTTGGGTACCAAGTTCTACAAAAAAGCAGTGCTGGTCCAAGGAAGGACTCTCCCAGTGAGGGGTCTTCCTGCTTAGGAACAACACATGTGAATCAGTTTTAATTCAGGGATTTAAATTAAAGTGGCTGCTTGTAAGCATTCAATCGAGACAGTTCACTTCCAAATGTAGCATCCTATGGATGGAGTTGTTTCATTGCTTTCAATGTACTGCTGGGCTGGATCAAGTAGCTGGCTTTATAAGGTGGCAGAGGCATCCTGAGTTCTGCAGCTCTCCAGCACTAGAACGGACTCTTGTTTATAAACGTCTGGCAGTTTGTTCTTCCAACATTTTGAAGTTCACAAGGTTGTGGCCTTCTCCAATGTTCCTTCACCTGGGAGTAGGTAATAATAGACCAGAGACCAAAAACATGTATCATGATCACATTATGCCACAAGCATTTTCTCCCCTCTCCCATCTTCCTTCTGTCTCTTTCTCTTTCTTTTTCCCTCTCTCTTCTCTGTCTTCCTCCTTCTGTTCTCTCTTCTCCTCCTTTCTGTTCTTCTTTCCTCCCCTTCCTCTCCCTTCCCCTCCCTTCTTCTTCCCCTCCCCTCCCTTCCTCTCTTCTCTTTCTGTCTCTGTCTCTGTCTCTCTTTCTGTTTCTCTCTCCCTTCCCCCTCTCTCTGGTGATCAAATCACGGACTGGTCAATACCTTTTTTAGTCATACTCAGTTCTGGTCCACTGGCCAGCCAAAAACCTCCCCCACCCCCACAAAGTAAAGGCCTAGAAAACAGTCATCGAATCCTCAAGCAGGCCCTGAATGGAGAGCCAGATGGCTCTATTCCACTTTCTTCTGCAAGCCCCGAAGCGGACTCGCTCCATGGACACGCTTCTCGGATTGGACTTTCACCTGCCAATCTGGTTACATACAAATGATGAAACGCAGGAAGGTAAAATAACCTACTCAGAATCAAGCAATCAATTACTCAGCCTCGAGTAGGTTGGGCAGAGCTGGAGCGTTGAACCCAGGTCTCCCGACTCCAGAACTAACATCGTTCGATTGACTCGAAGCCCTCCACATTCCCCCCCCCCCCTCCCCGGGACTATTTGTGTTCCTTCCCAAGAATTCCCATTTCCTCAGCCCAGCTGCCAGGCAGGGGCACGGCGCTCACAATCTGCGCCAAAGATGTTCCAAGCAGCCTCCAAGCCCACCAGGCCATGGAGGCTGCAAGGAGTTCTTGAGCAGGTTTAATGGCAGATTGGGTCGTCGATTGCCGAGACATTAGAACTCAGTGTGAGGCACCGCTGACTAAAAGGGAAGGTTGAAGTCGGGGAGAGTTTCCTGGAGGGCTAGATTTGATTGGTTGTTGCTTTTTTCCCCATTTTAAAACCAATGCAGATGAGAGTCAGGCTTGGTAAATCAGCCCTCTATGCCATGACGTCTTAAAAGATACAAAGAAAAATTAAAGGAAGAGAAGGAAAACAATGATGAAGATGGCAGTGGTTGTTGGGGGCCCGATTGAACAGCCACCATGCTGTATATTAGAATTCTGAAATATGAAATTGGCTTGTGTCTCAGTCCTGTAATTTACCTCTTTTACCTTCCTTTTACAGAGAAGAAAACTGGGGCACCGAGAGGTTCTATGGCTTTTCTGAGGTCACACAGCTTGTAAGAACAAGAGTTAGAATTTTCATTGTGCAATCCTGGGCAAAATATGTCCTCTATAGGATTGGTTGGGCTAGACTCTAGATCATCTGACCATTAAATGATCTCTAAATCCTGAATTCTATTTCCATGGAATCCTCAATGAAGGAAGAGCGCTCAGTGGCCATCTAGTCCAATTCCCTCATTCTACAGAGAAGAAATTGAATTCTGGAGAGATGAAGTCATTGGTCCAGATCGCACAGGTAGTGAAGGGCAGAGGCAGGATTTCCCTTGTTCCTAATCACAAGTTCCCTCTGCACCAAATCTAGCACTTTCCTCTCTTACCACTCACAACTGCCTGGCATTCATCTAGGTGGATAGATTCCTGGGACTGAAATCAGAAGGTGTTTGCCATTTGGTCAGTTTTTAAAGTTATGTTAACTCTTCGTAGATACCATTTGAGGTTTCCTTGACAAAGATACTGGAATAGTTTACCATTTCCTCCTCCAGTTAGGAGGACCCGAGTTCAAATCCTCAGACAAATAGTAGCTATGTGTCTATTTCTTCTTGTTGGTTTTTTTTTTTTTAGGGATAATATCATTTTTAATTTTTTCAATAGTATTTTATTTTCCCCAAATACATGTGAAGATAGTTTTCTTTTTTTTTTTCTTTCTCTCTATCTCTTTTTTTTTTTTTTTTTTTTTTTTTTTTTGAGGCTGGGGTTAAGTGACTTGCCCAGGGTCACACAGCTAGGAAGTGTTAAGTGTCTGAGATCACATTTGAACTCAGGTCCTTCTGAATTCAGGGCTGGTGCTCTGTCCACTGCGCCACCTAGCTGCCCCGTGAAGATAGTTTTCAACATACATTTTTGTAAAGCCTTGTTTTCTATATTTTTTTCTTTCCCTCCCTTGCCTCCCCCTCCTCAAGACAGCAAGCAATCTGACATAGGGTTAAATAAGTGCAATCCTTTTAAGCATATTTCCATATTTGTCATCACATACTGGCTATGTGACCGTGGTTGCTCTGATGTGGAGATGATGACGATATTCTCTTGTGGATATGAAACAACACATCTGACCCACCGAGCAGGTTATCTCACCTCTATCTGCCTCAGTTTCCTCAAATGGAAAATGGCTTTTACACTAGCGTGTTTTCCTCAGGGTGAGGATCAAATGGAAATTTAAAAAGTGTTTACCAGAGGGAACAAGCTTGGAAGATGATTCATAAATGCTTCTTCTCTCCTCTTGCCACACATTGTACAATTAAACAGGACGAAGACATAGAAAGAACTGACTATTCCCGACCTTCCCCACCAGTGCAGTGAGTAAAGGCTTCTGCTTGGGAGCTAAAAATAGCGGTGATGTCATCTGAACAAGTGCTCCTTTCCCTAACTGAGAAGGCAGATACAGCCCCTGCCTTCTGAGCGCTTACAGTCTGAGAGGCAGACCCACATTACCCAGTCACGGAGAGAGGAGGGGCACTCACCCAACCTGGGGGGAGTCGCAGCCTGGATGATGTAAATCGGTCTATCAGTAATGGAGCAGGAGTCCTGCCCAGCCTGGGGGGCCGCCCGGCGGGTGAGAACATTGAGGAAGGGGGCAGGGGCGGGGTCGGTTTCAGGTGTGGGGCTGGAGTGTGAGCTGCCATCTCAGTGGCTCCCAACTCCCTCTCCCCCTCCCTCCTCCTCTCCTCCTCTCCCTCCTCCTCTTCTCCCCTCCCTCCTCCTCTCCTCCCCTCCCTCCTCCTCTTCTCCCCTCCCCTCCCCTCCCCTCCCTCTTCCTCTTCTCCCCTCCCTCCCTCCTCCTCTCTCCCCTCCCCTCCCTGACAATTGCAGCCAAGCCAGCAGGAACACACTTAACGCTAATAATGCTGCGGAAAAGCCCCGGCAACCAGATGTGATTGATTAGCAGCTCCAGGTGTGAATATGGAAAGCAGGCGTTATGTCGGCTCTCTAAAAGCCGGGCTGTTGTGTGGGGCGGCCGGTGGGCTTCCTATGGAGGGGGACGAGGGCTAGTCCCCTCCCCCTTCCTCTTCCCCTTTAAGATGAAGAAGTTGGGCTAGAATGGAGATCAACTAACCATCCCTTCTCTATTTCTTTCCCTTCCCCCCACCTTTAAAAAAACCCCAGACAGCCCATGTTTTCCCATGTTGGCTGTTGGGTTGCAGGCAGCCAGCACGATGCATAATGCAGCTCAAGGAGAGCTGGGATGCTAATGACAAGCCGGGCTGAAAATGGAAAGTGATGCATTATTTTCAGGGGAGAAAGCTGCTCTCAATTTAGACTGCCACTTTGGCAGCTGACAGGAGGTGAAGGGGGCCGTTCAGAGAGCAGAGGAGTTGTTTGCTTACACATCCTGTGGGGTTCCTATCTTCTTCCCCTCCCCCCAATTACTGGCTAGCCAACCCCGGGCTTTGGGGGTTAAAATAGAGGAGAGTCCGGTATAAATGGAGACACCAGTGGGAGAATTAGTCCCAGGAACGTGCTTCCGCAGGCTGTTTGAAGGGGAGACTCAGCTCATATATTAAGGCCCTTCTACTAACCACACAGCTTAGAGTCCAATTCAATTCTACATTTCCAAAGCACCTACTAGGTAGCCCCAGGCTCGGGGACTAAGAAGGCTAAATTAAACCCCCCCCCCCCCCAGCCCTCCACACATTTGCATTTGTAGCCAGACTTGGGGGAGTTTTCTCCTGGGAGAGAAAGGTTGCCAGTCCATGGCTCTGTATTTCTGGGAGATGTCTAAACCTATGCTGCAGTTTGCTCTCTCTGGAGGACAGACTATCCAAATGCCAGGAGAGGGGTTTGGAAGCTAATTCCAGCTTGATTCCATTGGAAATGGGGGGAGGGAAACCGAGGAGATAGAAAAGAGGCTGGAGAAAGAGATTGGGGTGTTGTTGGGAACATTGTTCATCACTGTCACTGGTTCCTTTGCCCACTTCCCACGGCTAGAGAGGCAAAGAGTGAGAAGTTGGATCAATGCTGAACTAGAGAGAACTGGGATGGGGGTTAAATCAAGTCATCGATGTGCATTTTTAAAGCACCTACTATGTGCCATTCACTGGGGACATAAAGGGAAGATAGTGTCTCCTCTCACAACCTAATAAGGAGACAAGGGGGGTGGTAAACAACTACATGCAAACATGATACATTGGAGGTCATCTCAGAGAGAAACCTTGAGCATTAAGACAGCAGGGAAGGCATCTTGCAAAAGATGGGATTTTCATTGAGGCTCCATGGAAGCTAGGGAAGCCAGGAGTTAGAGATGAGAAGGCAGAGACCAATAAGCATGGGGAATGGCCAGGGACAATTCTTCCAGTCTGGAGATGGAGGGTTTTGTGTAAGAAATCTTGGGTAAGAAGGCCAATGTTCTTCCATTATAGACTATATGGAAGTGATAATGGGTAAGCAGACCAGAACGGTCTTCGCTTAACTATCAGAAAACCAGAAAGACCCAGTTTCAACCCTTCCACTGACACATAATGACTGTTTGATTCTGTCTAGGGACCACCCTATACAACTCCTGAAGTCTTTAGGTTGTAGAGGAGCTGACAACATGAATCTGTTAAGGCACTTTCCATACTAGGAATTCCCCATACTGTCACAGGCCCAGACTCTTGCTTTCCTCCTAAAAAAGTCCATAACCTGAAAAAGGTGAAATTTTGGTCTATCCAGAAGGGTGGAAATGCTTATGTAACTAACAGTGCTCATGATGATCCCCCACAATCTGAGAGTCAGGTATATTACATTTTATCCTTCCCCCAGCACACGCCCATGCCTTTAAGGAAGCTGGGGTGTCCAGTCTCTCTGTCATTCACTCAAACCCCTGCCAGTGGTGTTCCCCTCAAGTTTTAACTCTTTAGAACTTCCACAGATTGTTTTTAGTTCTGTCCTCTGGGGCAACAATAAGCAATAAGCATTTATTAAGCACTTACTCTGTACCAGGCACTTGGATAAGTCCTGGGGATATAAACAGAATAAATTTTGCCTTAGTTCCACATATGCATTTCTAAAAATCACCAGACTATGCAAAGCCTCAAAATAAAAACCACAGGACACATGGGAAAATGGGGCTGGGGTGCGACATGCAAAAACTTTATTAGTGATACACAAAAACAAGATAGATAGCACAGTTTTATACGTGTTGAGTGGTTAAGAAGTACATAAACCCTATAATCAAAAGTGATAGTATTAGTGGCCTTTAGTGACTGTTCAGCCCATTGACCCTGTTCCCATGGACTTTGGATTGGCCAGACAATAAGGATGACATTTTGCCTAGAAAAAGCCCTGCCTTTTGCTCATGGAAGGAGGCATCAGAAGGTTGCAGCTTATGATTTATTGTGCAGTAGTGAAAGGAGAGTTATCTGAAATAAGACTGAAAAAGTTGTAACTCCAGATGTGGGTGGGTGTGGCTCATTGCCCTCTTGGCTCTTGAGCAGCTGGGTGCTGTTTTCTCAGGATGAAATTGCGCATAAGCAAGCACAAAATTCCCAATCTTCTCAAATTGTTCCCTAATATTTCAATCACATCGGAACAAATTCTCATTTTAAGAATAAGCTCCATAACAGAATTGGCCATAGAAACAAAATGAAAGATGCTCCCTATCCTTTTAGCTTTCATGCTAATGGGGGAAAGACAAGACACAGAAGGGAGCTGAGAAGGGAGGATGAAGGTCCCTGGATATCATTTTTTTTTCAGTGCTTAAGGGAAATTTTATTTCTCTAAATTCTTTTTTTTTGTAGTTTTATGTATTTTTTTATTATATATTTTTTATAATATTATCCCTTGTATTCATTTTTCCAAATTATCCCCCCCTCCCTCTACTCCCTCCCCCCGATGACAGGCAATCCCATACATTTTACATGTGTTACAGTAAAACCTAGATACAATATATGTGTGTAAATACCATTTTCTTGTTGCACATTAAGTATTAGATTCCGAAGGTATAAGTAACCTGGGTAGATAGACAGTAGTGCTAACAATTTACATTTGGTTCCCAGTGTTCCTTCTCTGGGTGTAGTTGTTTCTGTCCATCATTGATCAACTGGAAGTGAGTTGTATCTTCTTTATGTTGAAGATTTCCACTTCCATCAGAATACCTCTTCATACAGCATTGAAGTGTACAGCGATCTTCTGGTTCTACTCATTTCACTCAGCAACAGTTGATGTAAGTCTCTCCAAGCCTCTCTGTATTCCTCCTGCTGGTCATTTCTTACAGAACAATAGTCCTAAAGGGAAATTCTAGAGTGAGAAGGCTCAGAGAATGATGAGAGGTTCCAGATGAGGAAGCCTTGGCTGAGGCCATGAAGTCCTTCTGAGGAACATCCAGTAAAATAATTGAGGTTCTTATCACGATCTCCTGAAGTTTTTTCCTTCCCAAGTTCAATAGCCCTAGTTTCTTTGATCCATTCTTAATGGCACTCTTCCCTCTCTCCAGTAACTTTCTTGTTTCTCTGTGTATGAGCTATACTCTCCACTACCCCTTCAAATAAAATATAAGCTCTGTAAGGAAAAGGACTGATTACTTTCACTGCTATTTTTCTAACATCTTGCTGGGTTCTTGGCATACATTAGGTGTCTAATAAATGCTATTTGAGCATTTATATCATGCTCAGCCTCATTTGCGGGCTTCACACTTAGTGGTTCTCCCTCTCTCCAACTTGTCTAATTGCTTTTTTTCTTTTATCTTTCAGATATTATGAAAAATGGACTGATGCTAATGAACCTTGCGGGGAGGGTGGCCTTCGCTGCTACATGGAAGACATCTGTTTCCATGACAAAGGGATTTTGAGGGCTTGGGTAGGTTTACACTTGAGCTAGACAGTTGTCTTTTGAATTCCCCCCAAAGCCGTTGGAATGGCAAAGATCCAGTGAAAAGTCTTTAGAGGCCGGTGCAGATCTGTGAGGGGTGGAGTCAGGGTAGAAAAGCATGGAATTAAACAGGAGTGAGGAATGTAAAAATCCCAGAAAGCTTGGCTTTTTTTTTTTTTTTTTTTTTTTTTTTTTTAAGAGAGCTGTAACTAGAACAGAAAACTGGCTCTTCCCCTCACCCAGGACATTGATATGGGGGAAGGAGGGGTACAGCTCCCTTTCTTTTGAATCTGGAAAATTGCTGGCTCCAAGTTTTGTCCTCTAATTTCCCTGATGTCAAGAGCATTGAGTCAAAGAAAGAGATTGAAACAAGAAAACGGAATTTCAGGATCACTGGTGGAGAAGTTAGAGAGAGCAGGACCCCCCTTCCATCACAGGTATTTCACCAGTTGAGCTTCTTGGAACTTTCCTCTACTTATAGTATATGTAAAGTGTTTTACAAACCTTAAAGGGGTATGGACTAGCTATTATCATTATTAGCAAGCTCTTTTTTTTCTCTTAAATAGCTTCTTGTCAGATTCCTTCCACTACCTGGGCAGCGAGATAATGTAGTAAATGCAACAGTCTCCTTGGAGTCAGGAAGTCTCCATTTCCAATCACCAATGTTCTTTTCTGTAAATTGAGGGCAATACTAGCACCTATCTCACAAGTGGAATAATGTCTGCAAAGTGCTTTGCAAAACCGTTCTATGAATGAATTAGCTGCATGAGGAATCAGAAAGATCTAAATTCAAGTCCTTCCTCAGATACTAGCTTTGTGAGCCAGAATAAATCACTTAGCTTCTCCATGCTTCAGTTTACCCATTTGTAAAAATGGATAAGTCATAGATTGAGAGCTGGAAGGATGTCACCGAGTCCAATTGGAGACATCCTTCCAGCTCTCAATCTGTGATTTTATGATCTGCTAACTTGGTTCTCTACTGAAGGAACAAAGCTTCTTGAAACTTTCTCCAAAGTTAATTGTTTTTGCCATTGGCACATGCCTTGTTCCCCACTCATGTCCACACTGGCTTGTTTCCTCCACACTGACTTGTTTCCTGTCCACACTGGCTTGTTTCATCCACACTGACTTGTTTCCTGTCCACACTGGCTTGTTTCCTCCATACTGGCTTGTTTTGTGTCCATACTGGCTTGTTTCATCCACACTGACTTGTTTCCTGTCCACACTGACTTGTTTTGTGTCCATACTGGCTGATTTCATGTCCACACTGTTGTAGGAAGCCTCCAATGTTAACAAAGACCTTCTATGGCACACCCATCTCTGCCCATGATCGTAGTTAGAGCAGCCAGCACAGATATGCTGGATATCAGTGAAGCTGCTTCTATGTGTGAACCTCTCATCATGGAGCCTTAGTTTCCTTCTTCTACCTTAGCTCCTTGCTTGGGCACTGCTCAGCAACCTCAATATAAACATGCCCCCCCCCCCCCTGCATAATGAACCTCTTGCCTGTGAGTCTTATTGAGTTTCATGAACTTTTTTTTTTTGAAAGGGGTGTGTTTCAGAAATGAGGGGCAGAAGTTATCGCATAGACTTGAATAATAATTGTTCATATTTCTCTTTTTTTCCCTCCTCATTTTTCTTTCTCTCTTTTTCTTCTCTCTGAGTTTCTATGTCTGTTTCTGTCTCTCTGCCTTTCTGTCTCTGATTCTGTTTCTGACTCTGACTCTGTCTCTGTCTCTCTGTTGTTAAAGAAGAAAGGAAAAAAACAGCAGAGAAGACATTCATTGCTTCCAGCAGCTTTTCCTGCAGGAGCTCAGGGATGCCCTTATGCTATCTCCTCTAGAGAGTTACCACAAGCCACAGTGTATAGTTTCAATTTTAGTGGACAGAGAAGAAAACGCGTGTGTGTGTGTGTGTAGTGCTGACAGCCATGAACCCTTCCTTTCTGGTGAGTGTCCACTTTTCCAAGGTGAGAAGTAATAGGGAGGAAGGTCTGGGCTTTGGAGGAAGCTGAGGGATGGGAGACCAGCACAGGTGGACAAGGAGAAGGAGGAAGAGGAGGGACATATTATGGTGTTCCAAATCAGTATTCATTGTGTTTTGGGGGACGATGATTCTGAAGAGAGTTGAGCTGTCCGTCCCTTGCAGATGCTCCCAGGGAGGTCGCAGTCACCAGCTTTTTGGAGAAAAGTGGAAGGCTGATATA